>NC_061508.1:8802454-8823907 GCF_022539505.1 Lolium rigidum | reverse complement strand
TACCGTCTACTAGATTAGATATTGGCTTGGTTTTCGTTCTTGCGGTAGGAAATTTTTTGTTTTCTATGCTACAAATCCCATCACTGGATCGGCGGCTTTGCAGCGCGGTTGTAGACGATGGCTTCAATCGTCTTGGCATCGATTCACACTCTCGGAACCGCCGCTGTCTTGGTGTCCTTCATCAGCAACGGATCTGAGGAGGGCAACGGAAGTGAGACATCAACAGGCTCCGACATTGAATGCGGGATCTGCGCCGTCGAAGCGATGTTGTAGGCGATGGCTTCAATGTTCGTGGCATCAATGACCACTGTCGGCACCGCCGTCGTCTTGGTGTCCTTCATCAGCAACGGATCTGAGGAGGGCAACAGAAGTGAGACATCAACAGGCTCCGACGTTGAATGTTGGATCTGCGCCGTCGAAGCGATGTTGTAGGAGATGGCTTCAGTGATCTGCCTCCGTCTTGGTGCTCTTCATCATTCAACAGATCTGAGAAGAGAAACGAAAGTGAGACAGAGAGAGACATTTCAACTATTTCTGAGGGTTAGATCCTCACCGGCACTCTTAGATCCACGCCGCCGCACGGTTAGATCCGCGTCGCCGCACGCCGCGACCGCCGGAGTAAGAGAGGAAATAGGAGAGAGGAAGATGCGACTGGAATATGCAACTGCTAGGGTTGGTAGGTATGTGCTCTGCTCTTCTCTCCGTATGCGTCCATCGTGGTAGAGAGAGATCATAAATGATCGAACGGTGCAAGCGTCCGTTGAGCTTTCAACCAACCAAGATCCGTGTGACATACATCTCGACCAATCAGAGATCAGCCAGTGAGTACAAGTGAGGAAAACTGAGTAGACCTAAGAGGGGGAAAAGTGAGGAAATGTTTATCGAAAGGGCAAAACTGAGTAGGACTGAGTAAAACAAGTGGGCCCGGAGGGGGAAAACTGAGTAACACTAAGTAAAACAGGGGCACCCAAATAATAAAGGGACTAAGGGAAATTGAAGCTTTTGGCATAAAAATTGTAAAATTGTGTTATTTGAACAATATATTACATTTTGGCCGACGTGATATTGTTTGCGATTCAAAGATACACAAGTGTACAAGTGTGACGAATTTGGACTCATTTGGACAAAGTTTGTAAGCATAGTGGGTATTTGGGAGGTGTATTGAGCAGAAAGCCCTGCATCTTCATAGCTAGTAGCTCATGGACTAGGAAGTGGTTTTGAAGCTTTTGGCATAAAAACTTCATATCTCTATATTTCCTTTTCCATTATTATTTCTCTAGGTTGTAGGTAACATAACAAGACTCCATGGGATTATTTTGAATAAAACCCTAAACCCTAAAACCCTAAAACCCTTAAACCCTTAAACCCTAAACCCTAGAGAAAATGATAAATGTGGCTTAAGTGTGGCATACAATTTGTTCATACAAATTCAAATTGTTGAACACAAAGGGATCCCCAATACAAAGGGAACCCTTATTCAAATTCAAATTGTTCATACAAATTCAAATTTTTCAACACAAAGGCATCCCCAATACAAAGGGAACCCCAATACAAATTCTTCAACACAAAGGGGTCCCCAATACAAAGGGAACCCCAGTACAAATTGTTCATACAAATTCAAATTTTTCAACACAAAGGCATCCCCAATACAAAGGGAACCCCAATACAAATTGTTCATACAAATTCAAATTAGTTGTTCAGAATAAAATCTTTCTCTTGCTCCTGGTGTGACTCGCTGGGGCCACCACCTTACTCCGGGTAACCCTACCAGGGATCTTACCGGTGTCTACCTTCCTTTTGCCCTCTTTCTTGTTCTTCTTCTTCTGCGAAGCTTGTGCTTTTTCTTCTGCCATGTGCTCTTCGAAGTTAGCATCTATCAGGGCCTTAGCACTTTCGAGGCAACGTCAATCATACTGTTCCCTCTCCTCTGGACTCATCGGTTGAAGCCATTCTACATCCATCTGTTCCCTCTGTTCTCGATCCATCGGTTCAAGCAGCTCTACTTCCATCTGTTCCCTCTTCTCTCGATCCATCGGTTCAATCTCCTCATGTTCAATTGCTGCTTCAATCTCCTCTGCATTTGCTTCTTCAATCTCCTCATGTTGAACTGCTGCTTCAATCTCCTCATGTTGAACTGCTGCTTCAATCTCCTCAAGTTGAATTGCTGCTTCATTCTCCTCTGCATTTGCTGCTCCCGCCTGATCTTCCATTCCAAAAGCTGGGTTAACATCATTTTTACAAAGCCTAGCAATGTGTCCAAGGATTCCACAACGTTTGCACTTACGTTTTCGAATCGGTGCACCACCCTCTGCACTAGCTCTGATCCTATTCTTTCTCGGCCTACCTACCGGTCTAGTCAATACTGGAGAGTACATTTTGAAGCCTGGATCGACTTTCATCCATTGGTCTTTTCCAACAAGGTAGGAACATTCATAGCATATGCAGCCCTAAATTTGGCAACAGAGAAATACTCTGACACATACTGATCAACTTCACCATCTTCACCCCCTATAACACTCATGAAAAACAATGCGTGTATGCAGGGTATCCCACGGATCTGCCATCCCCTACAATGGCATTTCCTATCAACCAAACTCACTAGATACCTCCACTGCCTGTTTTTACTATCAGTGTAGGTTACCTCAGCCTCCATTCCTTTTCTGACGCATTGCATCCTCAATTGTTTTGCGCTGTCATGCAAAGACTTAATCAAAGATGGGAGCATGAGATGGCCAGCATATTTTGTGGATGCAATTCTTTGACGCAGATCGATCATTATCATGATCATCTGCCTAATCTTATCAAATATTTGCCACAACATAAGCCCTTTCAATGACTTGACCTTTGAGTTGAAACTCTCCGCAAGGTTACTTGTTACATAGTCTACCTTGCAAATTTCATTGAATTGGCTTCTTGACCACACCCTACCATGATGTTCATCCAAGTACTCCTTCACCCCAAGTTTTTGTTTATACAACACATCCAAATGAAACATATGCTTCCTAGAGCTGCATGTGTATGAAGCTGGCCATGGGTTGTCAGTAAAAACTTTACCCTTGAATTTCTTTGTAAAATTTTGTACCAAGTGTCGCATACATTCCCTATGCTCCACTCCAGGGAATACTGCTTCTACCGCACTCTCCAAACCTTTGCAAGCGTCTGTGTGGATAACAAGTCCTGGTGGATGACCTATAAGGTCGCGCAAATTCTGCAGAAACCAAGTCCAACTTTCATCTGACTCAACCTCCAAAACTCCATAAGCAACAGGGAACATCCAATTATGTCCATCAACTGCAGTAGCAGCAACTAGCTGTCCTTTAAACCTGCCATGAAGAGCTGATGCATCCACGGCCAAATAAGGCATGCAACCGTCCAAAAAGCCTTTCCAGCAAGCTTTGAAACAAACAAAAGCCCTTCTAAAACATTCCTTGTGCATTACCTTCCCGCTTTTCAATTTGTAGGGAACTGTATGCTTTTCTATCGCTACAACACTGCCTGGACTAGCCATCTCCACTTCAGCTTTGAAAGTGTAAAGCAACTGAAAGCTTTCATTCCATGGACCATTGATCTTTTCAAGAGCCATTTCCTTTGCATAGAACATCCTCATGTAAGGTACTTCCATTTTATACTTCTCAGCCACCTTTTTCGGGAGTGCTGTTGGACCAAGTGAAGGAGTTTCTCTCAGCCAATCTAGGATTATATCTGCCAACCACCTAGTCTTCGCTAGCTTTGTTTTTAGCTCTGGCTCTCCCCCTAGAGGTGGACACCTATGGATCTCCTTATTCTTCTTTATCTGAAACATAATGATAATGGATGTCAGTAATAGATAACAAATTTTACACCGTGATCTAAATACACAACTGGTTGGCGTCCTACCTGCTGAACCAAGCTGCTTCTGCGCATTGTGGATGCATGCAGCCTAAACCTACACCTTGGGTATGGCATTTAATTGTGAACCTACCTGGCTCACTTTTAATAACCTCATAATTATTCTTAGTGAGAATGTGATGTATAGTAATTGCATTACGGCAGTCCATCATCGTTTGAAACACGGTGCCTTCTGCAAGCTGAGGATCCTCCCTGTTCCACTCAATTGTTGGCAAGTCTTCACCTTCGTAATCGGCTAAAACGAGGCTGTCATCGTTCTCATTCTTCTCTTCATCATCAGTCTCATCAAATCTGGCACCAAAAGCAATATCTTCCATGTATTGATCCTCCATTGCCTGCTTACTGCATCGATCTACCAATTCAGGAAACATCAACTCATCCTCATCATCTTCAGGAGACTGATCCCCAATCTCTGCATCATCCTCCACATCGACCACAGGAACGATATGGCTACCACTTGCACCGGGACAGATGGTGCTGCTGTGAACCTACAAGGAGCGCCGCGACGCACACTATTAGCAGAGGCAGCAGCAGTAGAGAGACATGATGTCCGACCACCTGATGATGCCCCAACACTAGATGATGCCTGGCCCCTGTCCACATGGATACAAATTTTACCGAAACGGCAAGAATCATTCAAAGCAAAAAAGAATTCCCAGATCATCGTCGGAAATTAGTGCAACAAATCTTCGCTCCGTGCTGTTGAAATATTCGGAATGAACTGCATCGCGAGGGCTCCAGGAGTACTTATCGCAGATGTTAGCTTTCAAATCCCTCAACAAGATGGTGGTTGAAACCACCGCAGGGAAGTAAAACCCATTCATTTGGCGTTCAGAATCACGCGTAAAGCTAGAATCCAGCCTAACCACCAGCCAAAAAGCCAGCGCTGGATCAATCCTATTCGAAAAGCAACGCAGTTAGTTGAACAACAATGATTGGCGCTCAAAAACTGCCTACTGTTAATTCACATAGGCAGACGATGCTTACCGAGATGGAATCCATGCGTTAGATCCCTCCGATTCCCAATCTTCTCCGCGGCTGAAGGGATGAGGCGGCACACCAGACGGATATACAAACTCTACCGCGACAGGGGTAGATCTAGATCTGGTGGAGGCGGATCCCTCTCCGCCTCCCGGGGGTGGTGGTGGGGGAGGGGGCGGCTCGGCGGCGGACGACGCCATAAGTTAGGTGGGCAGGACGGCGTGGCGGCGGAGGGGCGGTGTGTGAGCTCCTCCAGTCAACAGTCAACACAGTTCGAAAGCAACGGTAAATTCGCGGCTCCCTATCCGTCACCGGTAACGGTCAAGGCCTCTGACCAGACGGCAACCCTCCCGTCCGAGCGCCTGCGAGGGGTTTCAAACTAGAGGGAGGGGAAAACTGAGGAAAAGTTAAGCGGCTGGGGAAAACTGAGTACAACTAACGAACCAGGGGCACGAAAATAGAAATCCCTATGTTGTAATATCCAAATGAATCTCATAGTAATCATCTTGTCATGTATGGTCTTTATTCTGTCAATTGCGCAGCTATAATTTGTTCACCCAGCATGTTATTTATCTTTATGGAGAGCCACCTCTAGCGAACTGTGGACCCCGGTCCTTTCTTTTACACTGAAAAATCATCTTGTTCTGTTTACTTACTGCAAGCACTGTTCTCTTTTATTTCGCTGCAAACAAACATCATATTTCCACACTATTCGGTTAATCCTTTATTTTCAGCAAAACCGGTGAGATTGACAACCTCACTGTGAGTTGGGGCAAAGTATTTTGGTTGTGTTGTGTGCAGATTCCACGTTGTTGCTGACGCCGGTAGTGCGCCCTGCCACAAGTCAGCTAGCAACACCTTCAGAAGTCACTCCTTTCTCCTACTGGTCGATTAAACCTTGGTTTCTTACTGAGGAAAAACTTGCTACTGTGCTCATCATACATTCCTCTTGGGGTTCCCCAACGATGTGCTCTGCACTCATCAAGCTCTTTTTCTGGCGCCGTTGCCGGGGAGTAATCAAGACACTCCCTCAAGCCCGTCAACCGCCATCAAAGTACTTTTTTGGTGCCGTTGTCGGGGAGAAAGAGGATTTCTGCAAGGGGGGTCTCTCATATCCAATCTCTTTACTTTGTTATAGTTTTGCTTAGTTTATTTTACTTTATCTTGTTTGCTTCATTATATCAAAAATACAAAAAAAATAGTTTCTATTATACCCATGTAAAAAAATAGCGCGCTATTCCAACGCTAATAGCACGCTATAGCATATCTGGAGAGCTGACGCTACGCTATTTCGGCGCTATAGAGCGCTATTCGCATTAATAGCACGCTATAGCGTGCTAATAGAGTATTTTTAGACCCACGCTATTTTGTTATAGCGCGCTATTTTTTTCCTTGATTATACCTTTTACTTCTGTTGCTCCTTTTAATTTTGCTAAAATGGGTACTCTTGAAAACAGTAAGTTGTGTGACTTTACTAGCATAAACAACAATTATTTTATTTGTGCACCTATTACTTCACCTGATCCTGAAGCAGATTTCTATGAAATTAAACCTGCTTTGTTAAATCTTATTATGAAAGAACAATTTTCATGTGTTTGTACTGATGATGCTACTTCTCACCTTAATAGTTTTGTTGAACTTTGTGAGATGCAAAAATATAAGGATCTAGATGGTGACATTATTAAACTAAAATTGTTTCCTTTCTCTTTGAGAGGAAGAGATAAAGATTGGTTACTCTCTTTGCCTAGAAATAGTATTGACTCTTGGGTTAAATGCAAAGATGCTTTTATTGGAAAGTATTATCCTCCTGCTAAGATTATATCCTTGAGAAGTGATATAATAAAATTTATACAATTTGATAATGAATATGTTGCTCAAGCTTGGGAAAGAAAGAAATCTATGGTAAAAATTGTTTTAAAATTTACCGTCCTCCAAATTGCCGTCTGGTGGCTGCAGCCCATCCATCTTTTGTTCCCCTTGCCTTGCTTTATCCATAATTGCACCTTGAACCTACACACATATAAAAGACAAGGAAAACTACTAGAATCCTAATAAAACTAGTAGTTGTGCAACACTCATTTTGAAAATGAAAGAGAACTGGCAATCATGCATAAATTGCATAGTTAGAACTAGATGGAGCATGATTTGTATTGGCAAGTAGTGCATTTCACATGACTAAAATATGTTTTAAAATGCACTTATCACATGTGTAGGTTTGAAAAAAAATTGAACCACCTCGGGCTCGATCTCAAGTTTAGGTCAAACTCGCCGTCTTCACGTGTCCTAGGTTGATGTAGAGCATTTTTTTGCCCATTGTTTTGGGATTCCAAACACTTACGGCACCGCCCTGTATTTTTCCCAAAAGAATTTGAATAGTACTTTATGTACCCCCAATTCAAATTTTCATTTATCCGGATCTGTCTCAAAAAATATTTAGAATATGACTGCAGACCGAGATAATTCCCCGTATCTTGGATTGTGCCATCATAACATGTCCCCCACCTAATAAAATTGGAGTGATGACGGTGTGCTCATTTCATTAGCTAGCCACTTCACAAAAAACCTCCATTTAGACAATAGTAAAAATAAATTTCAGATATTGCGATGTTACTACTATTAGGTGTGTCCATTCTTCACACATCTAGGAGAAAGAACAAACGGACACGCTCTAAGGGTAGCAATTGACGGTTCAAGAACCAAATGTCAAAATAACTATAAAGATATCAAATGATATGAGTCATGGAAAGCGCCAACCACCAACCATTTATCGTCTATGCATACGCATAGGATCCTCTTGACAATGTGTTCCTTTCTCCTCGCAAAACAACAAATAGTAGTAATGTCACACCGTCCCACACTATCTGTAGTGATTCAAACTATATCTATATATCTTCTACATAAAAAGGACCGCCGAAAATAGTCAACTTCATGTCCCACGTATGCTAGTGTTTGTAGATATTGCCACGGATGAATTGACATTGATCCACATGTTTCACTTGCAAGTGTGTGCATATAGGGAAGTCCGAACATATCTTTCAAGAGCCTATACAGTCAACTTCAACATGTATCATGCGCCACACATGGACTTCTCTCTTAAGGTAGAATTTATGTACTTTTCGGTGCATGGTCTTCTAGCATCAATCCCCAACAAACAAAAAACATGAAATAGGACAATATCGTGCTATCTCATGCAATTCATACCGTGTTTCTAGATCTACCCCATGAATGAAAACTAGCACAACCAAATATAATGAACTAATGTATGCAATAATACACTCGATCCCTTCAAATGTTGAAATCGATATGTCTAGTGTGAATATGCTAGTAAAAAGGAGTAAGCATGTTTTTATTATGAGTAAAAAATTAGACAAGTTTGATTGCTAGCTTGAACATAATTTATTTAGGAAGGTGGTGTCATATATGTCATGTTTGCATTATACCAAAAATGTGGAGAACATAGCCTACATGATACACACATGTTTTTATGTGCAATAGAGTCGGATCATCGATCAACTACCGAAAAATGCATTGGTACTGATGTACATTTAGCACTTGTGTCTCATGGTTGAAACATGTAGTCAGCTTTAATAGTGCCTTCAATCAAACAATAATTCTCCACATTGTTTTGCACCATTTTCATCTAATCTATCATGTAATCCAAGCTGTTTATATCCAAGTTCAATGATAAGAGCCGAAATATCCATAATTTTTGTTTCCCCGAAAACGTTCCACTACACCACCACCCCCATCCAAGTGTTTCTAACTTTCCATTTTGGCATTATGACATTATCTGGAGAACCTAGTGACATTGATCTGGTATTATAAATGTTTTTTTTTGTTATAACTTGGTTAAAGATAGAAAAGTTCGACATCCAAATAAACTAATACAAATGTAGCACTAGGTTGTATGAAGAAGCACAGTGCTGAATTATCTCCAAAATAACACACCAAACACTTAATGGTCAATATACACGCCTGTCAATCTTCTGACATGCCTTTTCCATTCTCCTCACTAAAGTTCCATTAGTAGTAACGGCACTCACTTGTTCTATCTCTTGTGATCAGAAACGCTTCTATATCTCTTCCATGAAAAAGATCGTCGCAAAAAGTCAGCTCCATCCCTACGAATTGTAACGTTTGCAGATATTGTTGCGGATTAACATCAATCCACGCGTTCCACATGCAAACGCACTGATATACGGAAGTCTGAACTGCTGGTTCAAGAGCCAATACAGTCAACTTTGAACATGCAGCATGTGCCACAATATTAATCAAATAGACTTCGCTCTGAACGTTGATCCTTTTGTATATGATCTTCTATCATTGATCCTGACCAACGCAAAATAATTGTAACATGACAATATCATGTCATCTCCTGCAACTCATCCCATCTATTTGTATCCATGTCCTGCATCGGAGAAAACAAAATCAAATAGAGTCAACTTATGTATGCTATCATACACTCACTCCGTTCGCAAGTAAATGAAAAACTACCATGAGGTTGGGCCATAGGACATTTTCCTATGAAAAAAGGTATACCATAGGAAACATTCATATGGTTTTAAATCTTACAAACTGAACAAGGTCTATAGGAAATATTCGTAAGCAATGCAATCCTCCAAAATTGTTTTGTTATTCCTATGAACCAAACTAGCCACAAAAGCCCATCACTGAAATGAATGGTGCACGTTCAACAGCACGTGAGGACGGGCGAAGTGGAGCACATTGGTTAAATATTTAGAACTGTTAAAGTACTGTTGACGAAGAAACTGGATTCAGTTTAAATGTGATGTTGAAACATAGTCACAGTCTCATACAGTATATATGTCGATTCAGCTATCTTCAAGCATGTTTATCTCTAAATAAGGCGGCACACATTCTAGCTAAGACTTGTGATGTTTCTACTCTAGGTTTTATTTCGAACTTTGCTCCGGATTGCATCCGGGAGACTCTATGTATTAATGTTATGTGATCAATAAAGTGCCGTGTTATGTCAAAAAAAAAACAGTATATATGTCAGTACACATGAGAAATTTCGTCAAAATCGAACGTCAACGAAAAATCCAAACCCCCGCCGGAGCGATGGCTAGAAGATTTATGGTAGCCGCGCGGTCAACACCGGCCGCGGCCGCGCGCGCGCAATCAGACATGTCAGGGACGGGGACGGCCGGTGAGACGTGGGCAGCACCAGCAGTATTGATCTGATCACCCGACGCGCGCGATCGCCATCAGCAGCAGCTCACGGCCGGATCGGACAGGAGACGACGACGACGACGACGACCCCCGCGCGCGTCCCAGGGCCGCGCGAGGCTGCGGTGGGGCCCACCGCACCACCTCGTGGGCCCCGCTCCCCCTCCCCAATCTACGCGCTTGTCTTAACCCCCATCCCCTAGCTCCGAGCACCGCACCGCACCAAACCAAACCCAACGCAAAACCCGGCCTTTGACCATCCACACCAGCTCCCTATCTCCACCGTCGTCCTTCTCCTCCCTCGCACGCATCAGCAGCAGCGTGCGACAACTCCGAGGCCAGGAGCGGGCTCGCGGTCGATCGATGGATCCGGTGGCGGCGGCAGCGGCGCATGGAGGGGGGCACCACTTCGCGCCGCCGGTGCCGTTCCACCCGTTCCACGGCCACTTCCCCGGGCAGCAGCAGCAGCAACAGCAGCAGCATCCGGCGTTCCAGCATTTCCAGGACCACCAGCACCAGCTGCTCAGCGGGATGATGGCCAAGCAGGAGCTCGTGGACGAGAGCAACGCCACCACCATCAACAGCGGCGGGAGCAACAACGGCAGCGGCGGGGAGGGCGACCACATCGGAGGATCCGTCCAGCAGCAGCACCAGCACCTGGGCGGCGAGGAGGGGCAGCAGCAGCAGGCGCTGGCGGTGATGCGGCGGCCCAGGGGACGCCCCGCGGGGTCCAAGAACAAGCCCAAGCCGCCCATCATCATCACGCGGGACAGCGCGTCCGCGCTGCGCGCCCACGTCCTGGAGGTCGCCGCCGGCTGCGACGTCGTCGACTGCGTCGCGGCCTTCGCGCGCCGCCGCCAGGTCGGCGTCTGCGTCCTCAGCGGCACCGGCGCCGTCGCCAACGTCTCCGTCCGCCAGCCCGGCGGCACCGTCGCCAGCCTCGCCGGCACCTTCGACATCCTCTCCCTCTCCGGCTCCTTCCTCCCTCCGCCGGCGCCTCCTTCCGCCACGGGGCTCACCGTCTACGTCTCCGGGGGCCAGGGCCAGGTCGTGGGCGGCTCTGTCGCCGGTGCGCTCGTGGCCGCCGGGCCCGTCATCATCATGGCCGCCTCCTTCGGGAACGCCTCCTACGAGCGTCTCCCGCTCGACGACGACGAGCCGGCCCCGCAGGGACTTGTGCCGGCGCATTCCTCCCCGCCGCCACTCTCATTGCCGGCACACCACCAGCAGCAGCACACGTCGTCTCTGGCGCAGGTGCCCGACCACAACCTCCCCCACAACCTCATGAACGGCCTCCAGCTCCCCGGCGACGCCTACGGCTGGACATCCCCCGGCGGCGGCAGCGGTCGCGTTGCCCCCTACTGATCGCTCCATCAATCCATGGGCTTGGTGGGAATGGAAGCTAAGAGTTCATTACCAACTTCTCCCGCCTTTGCTTGTTATGCTCTTGATCATCGATCCATCTCTCGTGTGTTGTTATAATCTGCTTGCAACTAGCAAGGGAATGGTTAAAAAACTAGCGAGATCCTGCCTGCCCCTTAATTAGTGTGTTTTAATTTTTACCCTTTTTACCTATGCAATGCGATGCATCATGTTAGTAGGATGGAGAGGAAGGGCTTAGTGGTAATTATAATTAAGGAGTAGCTCTATATCTTAATTCATCTGTCCCTGTCTTTGTCTTCAAGCTATATGACTATCTAGCCTTTGAACAAGCCTGCTTATTTTATGGAGAATGATGGGTGAGTTTGTTGTTGTTTCTTTTGGGTCACTTCGTGTTTTTGTATGTGTTCGTTTGATTGTGCACTCATAGGGGGTGCAGCTGTGTGCATGGATCGACGACTTTGCTAGAGAACGAAACACAAACACAAAGAGAGAGATGTAGATGGTATACCATATATGCATGAACAACAACCACTTCACCGATTCTCTCATCTGATCCGTTCCCATTTTTGGTTGCTTGTTTGATGGCTGTAGCAACACTGCACAGGCTAGCAAAGCCCAACCACTTCACCAGTCGCCACACAGATGAAGCACAACCCTTGCTATATTTTATGTCTCAAGCAGGACATATTCTCACAGGTGTCTGTACACGCTTGATTCTATTTTTTGGAGCACACATACCTGGCTAACAGAGAATCATCAGCCAGCTGTGAGTTAACTCAAAAAAGGGAGGCTCCAATTCTGTTTTGGAGATACTATACCTAGAGTCAAACTTTCAAAAGAAAAATGCAGTATTCCATGAATAGTATATTGCTATCCATGTTTGATGTCAAAGTTGTGCACAGGATTTCTGGTAACCCGCAAAAAACCTAGATAGATAGAAGCCGAAATTTCTGGACTCTTCTGATGTAATGAAATAGAGTAGAGAAAAGTTAAGTAGGCTGAATTGTCTTTGTTTTTTTTTCACATAGTAGAATCTCGGTTACCAGCCAATAACTGTGTTTATCTAGCCCATCTCATCTTATGTTCTGCAATGAAGTAGTCGTAACACTGGTCATGCATGCGGAAGTCCAGCAAATGATACCTTATATATCAACACAACCGTGGAAATGATATAAGTTCTGAGTGTTTTTTTAAGTAGAGATCAATAATTGCATTCACATAATATCATGGCTATGTTTTGTCTTTTTGTGTGGAAAATTAATGGATTATTATGCCATTTTGTTTAGTTGTGATTCTGTAGATCTTTTACATTGAATTCACATTTATCCTTTCATGTTACCTTATGTTTCACATGAAATCTTGTGGGTATAAAAAATTATAGTTTACAACCTAGAATAGTTGCTTCATTTATTTTACTTCCTAATTTGCTGGGGTCTCATTTAAACCGTAAATTATCAGTGTCCTGGAGCAACATCCCTCCCTTCCCACACATACACGCATATTGTGCATGATTCTTACAAATCCAGAAGCCCGCTAGATAGTTTACAAAAAAACATACTTGCAAGTTGTGTCCTCAAGTACATGCATGCAAATTCTGTTTTAAAACTATTTCCATTTACAACGTGCGCAATTTTTTTCCAAAGATCACCATTAATAGTCTAAATGTGCAAGCATTTACTTCAGAATTTTGAGAGTAATTACCTAGTTCCTTCTTTCCGAATCGATCAGGTAATTTTTTCTACAAATGATAGTTTTTAGCATTAAGTGAGAGCGCAAAACAAATTTATTCAGAAAAATATCCCAAAAAATGTTTCGAGGGAAGAATGTGCACTTTTTTCTTGGATACATTCATACAAGTGCTAAAGATAAACCATGAGATGAGTGGGGGAGAACGTAAGAAAATCCATAGCTAGGTTGATGCTTTTTATTCCCCCCCCCCCCCCCTTGAGTGGCTTGTTGATCAGCTCCTGAAGGCGGATGGGGAGATAAGCACGGACCAATGTTTCGTGAGCGGTTTTTTATCTATGTTATATTTATGTGTTCTTGGTGTGAATAACTCGATGATGAAGGTGCAGAGTGTGCTACATAGTAGAAGTCACATGACTCAATCTCCTTACGAGTGTGCTTGTTGTTGTCGGCGCAACTAACACCGAGGATCTCGTGGTCTCTTGATCATGCATATCGACAACTCTCAGTATCGCCGGTTGTCATATGACACTTTGGCATGTCTTGTGGTGATGGTGGTTTCAAACATATTTTTGTCAAGTGGTCTCTCCTTTGTTATTTGTTCCCTTATTTGGTTCCTCGGCGGTATGATCATGAACCATAGTTTGTAAACTTATGCCCCGACGACAATGCTATTCATCGAACTTAGATTCGCACCTATTGGAGAGGATGATATATGCAACTCTTTAAACCTTTGAGATCAATCTAGCTTTTAAATATTTTTCACAAGACGTATGAAGAATGATTGAGGGACATGAGGTGAATCAGTAACTGAGGGCTTCAAAGAATTTTTGTCTAACGACTATATATTTTATCATGATCCTCCATTGTTTCTCTTTTGCTTTGTATGATGTTTTTTTTGTTTTTTCATTGATAAAATTTGATCGTTTACCAAGGAGTTTGTGGTAGAGTGAACAATTGCACGAAATAGATTATCCAAGGATTGAGGCTGTATATGCAACGCCTGAGCTCAAAACGTTGGGATATGGAAAGCCATGAATTGAGATTATCCAACGAGCTCTTACACAATAGGAATTTCAAAGGAATCTAAGATTCCCATTCCTTTGTCCCAAGTGGCACTCGGTCGACCTAGAATTAACTTAATTCTAGGACAAAAGATATCACCCAACTTCAATTCCAATCATGTGCAATTCAAAAATTCTGGCTGCAATTGCGACCCTAGGTGGCATAAATCGCAATGCAAATCCAATGGCTACTGAGTCGACCTTTAGGCTAATTCTGGTTCATCCGACAACTAGCAAAAGGGTTTTCTTATAGAAGTCGCATCTTTCAAAATACCTAAATCGTTTCCTTTGTTTCCAGAGGCCTTGTTGTGACTGTTGTCCACAATGAATGGATGCCATGCATGCATGAAAGTTCAAAGTGGTACTTGCTAGCGATGAATGAATGAATGAATGAGATGGTAGAGTGTACTGCAGACATGTGTCACTCGGGGTGCACCGATGTATCCATGCGTACTTGCCTCCGAGCATTTCCTTCTCCGGAAGCAGAATGCACTGTGGCATGCATGCACGGTCCCTCCCCTCCCGTCCCTGCTGCTGCTCGCGAGTCGCGACCAGGGCACAGTGCCACGCCTGCCTTCGCCTGCAAACATGCAATCGATCGGATGCATGCATGCATGCGAATGCCAAAGTTTGTTAATCGGATCAGCGTCGAGGTCGCAGTAAAAGGAGCAAGATAAGCAGCGGAATGATTCTGCAGGCATGCAGTAGTGAGCACGGCAGCTTTGGAGGGCGCCGAGTTCGAGGCTGATGCAAGGAACAGTAGCAGCATGCAGCCTGCAGCTCAGGCTCAGAGCGTGAGGAGGGAGGTGGTGAGTAGAAGAAGGAGAGATATGAAGAAGATAGGAGGAGTATTTAACAGGCATGGAGATGGACGGATGGAGAGGGACGACATGGATGCAATGGCGATGCAGAGGAGGTGGCATGGGCTGCCTGAAGAGTCCAGAACTGAATCTAGAGAGAGATGTGACGTGTGTGGGTGTGATGTGAGTGAGAGAGGTGGGGGTCAGGGGGCACACGTGCAGGTGGCGCCTTTTCGAGGCAGCAACAGTTGGGAGGTATGGCGCGCAACAGCTAGAGATGGGACGCCCAGACCACGGCCCCAAGCCCTAGCCTAGCCTCGCCCCCTGCACGCGTGCGCCCGATCCGTAGCTTGTGTGCATGCATGCATCCGCTAGCTGCTCCTGCTCCAACCCTGTAAAATTTCTAGAGAGCGGGAGGGGGACGCCAATTTAATCCATCCCCATGACTGCACCAGAGATGTGTGAGCAAGCAGGGGTAATTACTGACTTTCCCGCCACACCCTCACTCCACGAGAGATGTGTGAGCAAGCAGGGTTCAAGTTGCTTGTAACATTGTTCTTTCGAAACGTTGAGAGTCGATTGCTCTCACGGGCTTGCTCGAGCGAATATTGGACAAAAAATATGCTGTTCGAGCCTCCACATATACTCAATAAGATCATTTTGCAGTTGGTGATAAGTATTTATGTCACAAATTTCTGCATCTGTGGCGAGAAAATCAGCAAATAAAATCCACGGGCACCTGGTGATCAACATGGGCAAGATACCCTTGCGGCCACTCTCAATGATGGTGGTGTGCATGATCACACAATCATTCATCACCTCCCACATTTGATCTTAAGAGCAGGGAACCGAACAATAGCAAATTGAGATTGGAGCAGACCAAATGCCCGCTCGCCATTCTTCCTGGAACTTTCCTGGTACGAGGCAAAGTGACACTTCATCTCACCTAGAGGCACAGGGATTGTTTTGACAAATGTCGACCATTTGTTTTTTGAAATTTTCACTGGAGGGGAGGGGGAGAATCCCCACATGAATTTCATTGATGGCAAAGCCTTTTATGGTCCAGAATTACAAGCTGAGAGGTAATTACGCCACAGCAGGGTGTCCTCTTTGTGTGCAGGGTTTCTAAACCGATGCAGCCACATGGATAGGTATGTTATTACATTAGCGAGAGAGGTGCGAGTTGAGACCACTTGGTACCTGAAGACTAGCGTGTTTCTTGCGTCCCATATCTTCTACATGATGGTTAGTAGCACAGATGGCCGGATAGAGGAGGGTAATTATGTTGCATGCGTGAGTTGCCAGGTTTCTGGGTAGTCGAGGAGATGATGCTCCAGCTGCGCACATTTCCAAACCATCCGTGCCGCGGGGCAAGCAAAGAACAGGTGATGTCGATCTTCAATCGTGTGAGGGCATCTTGGATAGTTTGGTGAGTCGGTGGTGGTCTTGCGGTTGAGGTTCAAACGGGTGTTGAGGCGGCTCAGGTGGAATAACCAACCGAAGATCTTGACCCTTCCAGGGACTCGTGAATCCAGATGTGTGTAGTTATATGATCATTTCCTTCGTCTTGGAGGGCGTAGTAAGCTTCCCTAGTGGAAAACATGGCTCCCCCGATCATTGTGCGTTGATCATCATCGGTGGATATGTGAATATCTTGCATCAATGTCAAGAGAGAAGCCAGCTCTGCTGCAGCCGAGTTGGTTAGTCTATTCCACAGATCATGCTTAATTCCCACTCTTAGGATATCACAGACGAAGTCAGTGGGTTTTAGGTGGTGTGAGAAAATAGTTGGGTGTGGTTTGGCTAGTGGTTCTTGCAGTAGCCATCTGTCAAGCCAAAACAAGGTGTTCTTTCCACTGTTTACAACACATTGTGTGATAGCTCAGCGGGTGTCAAGGTTTTTGTAAATTGTTTTCCCTGGGAAGGAACTTTGAAGGCTTGTCTAATAGGGTAGGGAGATAGTGATGTGATCCACTGTCTCCAAGGTGTGTCCTCTTGTTGCAGAGTTTTGTAGCTAAATTTCAGTAGCTAACAAGTGTTTTGGAAATTCAAGTTTTTATGCCTAAACTTCCTTTTATTTTTTGGGTGCAAGCCTTTGTCCATGCAACTAGACATTGTGATCCCAAGCAGGTATCCTCCTCAGCCCAGAAGAAAGCCTCATTTTCCTATCTATTTTTCCTATGATAAGTAGGGGAATGAGGTGGGAGGTCATGAAGTCTAAAATTTCTAGGACTACAGATAGCAATGTCAAACGGCCACCTTTAAACAGAAGTGTTGCACACCAGCCTACCAAGTATTTGTCTATTCTATCATTTAGAGGTTGAAAACATCAAGGAGGCAATTTGGTTGGGGACAGAGGTAGGCCTAGGTATGTTTGTGGGAAGGAGTGAGTATTCATACCCGGTTCAGAAGCAATCTGTTGGGCCATCAGTTGGTGGAAGTTCATGGGGATGAAAGTTGTTTTTTAGAAATTGATTTGTAGTCTAGTGGCGGTTGCAGATTCATTGAGAAGTTGTTTGATTGTTGATAACCCCAAGTGCAGGGGATCACCGTAGTACAATTCGATAAGTATTTGAGTGTCGAACCCACGAGGAGCTGAAGGTAAAAATATTTATTCTCTAAAGCCCTATAACTCACTTATATGCATTCTATGCAGATCTAGGATCTATAGTGTGTGTGTGTATGAGTGTTTGTGTGTGGAGAGGTTTCTACTAATAAACTATATGTGCTGAAATTAAAATGCAAGACGTGAAACTAATGCAAGAAAAGTAAAGTGATATGAAGTGGAGTAAAATTAAGTAACTCAAGAGAGTAATTGTTCAGGCAAATTGCTATTTCATTTGGTTGGTTGTCACAATTAGTGAAGCACAAAGATAGTCTTTTTCTTGTTTCTTCTAAGGAGAAGCCATGAATAGGTGCATCCATATACATGAGCAAATACACCCCTGCTAATTGATCCCAAGGCCAATTAGGAGCAAACAAGGGAATTATTATTAAGACATAAAGTCCAACCACCTCATTTATATCTAAGGTCCCCATGATAATACCCCCCGTTGATTACCCATGAATTAATACAACATGTCTCTCTAAGACTTGGGATTCGGTTTCTGTCGAACTCCGGGGCCTATCCCTCATCCTATCAGCATGCAACAGTGACAACCTTGTGCATCCCCCAACATATGTGTGCACTCATATGTTAGTACAACAAGATCATCATAAAAGATAACATATACTTGTATTTGTATGCAACCAACATCAAACTATATGACAATTGACAAGAACAAGTTACTACTCAAATATCAACATAGAGATACAATAGATCATGGGAAAACAATATATTTCATCATACATCATGTTTGCCAAGATATTATAGTGGGGGATGATGGAGAGTTGCTGAGGGTTTTGATGAAGAAGATGATGACGATGACCACACCGGAGGGGGTGGAGTCCACCGGAGGCGATTCCGGCAGCGTTTCCCTCCTCGATCTCCGCCGGCGACGGCCTAATGACTCTTTGTTTATGTGTTTTTGATCTTCGCTGCCTTAGCCTCGAGGAAACTCTCGGGTATCTATAAATAGAGGGTTTTAGTTCAAAAGAAGCCTGTGGGCGCAAGATTGAAGCGAATCGGACAGACGAGATGGAAAAGAGCATAGGGCGCACCCACCCTACCTGGGCGCGCCTCCAGGCATATTTTCCAGCCTGTTTACCTCATGGTATCCAAATTTAGCTCATTATGTTCGTCTTGAAATTTCCGAAGCATGGCCTCCGACCTTGTCCTTTTTCGAGTCCCGTAGCTCCTGGAAAGTCACAAACACTAAAAAGAGGCGTTTTCTGCCAGATAGAGTTAAAACCAGAGGAGAGGACATTGTTTAGAAAATCCCCGAAAACAATATAAAATATGACAATAACATTATATAAGATGCAAAAATGTTTAAATATTTTTTAATAAAGTACAAAGTTCATGTATGCATTTTACATGCATCAATTGCTCGGGCAGCTTGAGGTGAGGCTCTTGCTAGATTTAATGTGTCATCCGCGTATAGTAGCTGGTGGTAGGTCTTCTCCAATAGGGTGAATTATTTCATTTTCTCTGAAGGCATTTGTATTAGATGTTCAAGGGTATATATGATAAAATGATATATAGGTATGGGGAGATAGGATCGCCTTGTCTGAGTCCATTCTTACACAGTATCCCAAGATCCAGGAACCCATTCACCATAACTGCAGTTTTTCCAGTGTGTAGGATATTCTGAATCCATTTACAGAAAAGTGGTGTGAAGCCACGCTTGAGTAAGAGTTGATTCAATGCTATCCATGAGACTGAGTCGAAGGCTTTCCTAAAATCTAGTTTTAGTACCATAATTGGTGCTTTTCAATTGAGACAACAATTTAGCATATATATTTGTGGCATAGGAGAAGTTTTATGTGATTGAACGGCCTCTAACAAAACCAGTTTGGTCAGAATGCACAAGGGTTAGAATGTGCGCTTGTAGATAGTTTGTAAGAACCTTTGCAATCACTTTAATTGGGTTTGGGGTGGATTGGTGATGGATGTGAATTACGCTATATTTTCTCGCGTTTAAACCCCTAGCTAAGTCAAGAAATTGACTAAGTTTACATCTCAACTTGCTACTAATGCCTAATCAATGCAAAGATGTGCAATCTCTTCTATTTTCGGATGTTGTGCAGGATATCATGTCATAATAAAAAATGGACATGCAATTACTGAAGGAAATTGCGTCAGGAGCATGGTAAAGTTGACTACGCTTGGAAAGGCGGTTCCAGTGGCTTTAATAGGCACCGGTACGGGCAAGCCCCGCCCGTACCGTGTGCCGCTGCGTTCCCGAGGTCAAACTCTATAAAAGTCGTGAAGGGATCGATGCCAAATGGAGAGCCATTCGTCACCAAACAGAGCCGCCATCCACCAGATCCATCTGCAACACACCGAAGGAGATACATTCCCCTAGTTCATCCATTCCATCCTCCATCTCCTTCATAGCCATCGCCATCACCATTGTAATAGAGATCCTCTTGAGATTGGCGACCATTGTAAGAATATTGTGATTTCAATCTAAGTATTTTGCACAACGATGTTTGATCTTGATCTTGCTATTATGTGTGATTAGTCCTCATGGGCTGCGGGTTGGGGTGAATCCTCACAGCAACTATGTGAATCTAATCTTATGTTTATGTGTAAGGATTTAATATGAGCTTTGCGATCTTGTATCCTTGTCTATTTGCCTCGCCTTTGATGATCTGCAGGTACCCATGTCATTAGAGAGGAACAAGGGAAGAGGTGGGATGAGTGGAGAACGGCGTGCGCGCAAAACCTCGGTGTCAGAAAGGGGAAAATACCGGTACATGTTTAGTGATTCATTTAGGATCATAGCACAATCATCTAGCTTAAGGCTTTTGTATGTATTTACTTAAAAACTGTTATTGCTTGTGACTGTGAGGACAATGGTTGGACCATTAGGCTCTTTGCACCTCTAGCTTTAGGGGCAAGGGTATTTACGGATGTTGATAAGGGGTGGCCCGATCTTCTCAGTAAGCAACGGTGGTGATGATGATCACGGGATGATAGCAGCGGAGGAACACGACGATGTAGTGGATGATAACTTGTATGACGCAACGAGATCTCTCGATTGGTCCCTGCCGCCAATGCAACAGCTCTCAACCCTGCAAGATATTCGCAACTCCACACACTTGCGCACGTAGCCGCCGACCACGAAGCGGTAAGTTGCAACCGTCTAATTCCCAATGGAACAGCAGATCACACAAGACTTAAACGGGATCTACACAATATCCAAGCAATATGGTGTAGGGAATTCAATAGTTTTGCAGAGCAAACAACTAAGAACTAGGGTTTATCTTAAACGTGGTCTAAAACAGCTAGGGGGCGTCCCAGGGACTTATATAGGCGTCTGGGACGACCTCAGGTCCAAAAAGTACGAAAATAACCGACCCAGAATAGATCTGGTCGAGACAGACTCGGACTAGTCCGGTCTGGAATCCGGTCGACCGGGTTGTGGACCGGCCGGTCCGGTCGGTGGTCCGGTCAACCGGGCGGCAACCGGAAATCTGCGAGGTTTCCGGTTTCTGCCCGGTACGAGGTGCTCCCTCCGGTTGGCGACCGGTCGACCGGGCCAGGCACTAGTAGGAAAACCCTTATAGGCAGAGCTTAGTTCTGTGGCGCACCACAGAAAATGCGCCACAGAATATTATTTTGTGGCGCACCCAGCATGCTGCGCCACAAAAATAGCTTACTTTTGTGGCGCACCGAGGAACCGTGCGCCACAAAAACATGGTGGGCCCCACCAGCTGACACCCCCAATCATTGGTTTTACTATTTCTATGGCGCATGTACAAGGGTGCGCCACAAAAATAAGCTTACGTGGCGCACGACCACGTGCGCCACAAAAATAAGCTATTATGTGGCGCAGCTTGGCTCGTGCGCCACG
>NC_061508.1:8687678-8802354 GCF_022539505.1 Lolium rigidum | reverse complement strand
ATGTGCTACCCATAAATCTCTTATCTATATTTTATTTGTTACACATATGAGCTTTATTTATATATGTATGCATAGCTTCAGGTGGAACCTTAACTCTGGCCTATTTCCATCATCGAACACAACCCTCTCCAAAGTAAACTAGATAGGTCCTGTAAACCGAAGATAAGATACACTAGCAAAGTCTTGTAGACATTTCCTTCATTTACACCATTTAGCAGTGATTTCCAAGGTTTGATTAAACTTAGATCTTCTAGGGAAAAAGCTTACCATACTACAGTTCGTAATCCGGATCGGAGGTATCAATTGGTTACATGCATTAATTGTTGATGAATACCATGTCAATGTGTTGTAGAGTGGGTTCGATCTGTTGCTAGACCAAGTATAGAGCCGGGTCTGTAAGGGGCAGTTCAATGAGGGCCAAGTTGTTAGCTACGTCATTGAAAGCATCTGCCTCATCTTGTCTAAATGTGTCATTGTTTTTGTCTGCAGCGCACCTCATGAGGTTGAAATCTCCTATGATCATCCAGGGTGTGTCGTCGAGAGGATGAATTTTTTAATAGGAAATCTTGTTTTAGGATGTGATCAGTTGGGGCATAGACATTGGTAATCATCACTTTTTGGTCGTTTGCAACGGAAGTGATTCGTCGGGAGAGTGTGAATAGATGCCATCCGCTAGGTAGTGCACTTTGGTATATGGGTGGGCATTGATCTCATAGTTGCATGGTGGTGCATGTCCTTTAACTAGTTCGCAAATACCAGAGAGCGTTGCAACATAGTGATGTCATTGTGCGATCTTGCCGATGCCAAAAAAAGAATGCCAACTCCACATGTTTTGATCTACCACAGCTTCAAGTACCACACAATAGTATTTGTGACGCCCTTTGTACAAACCTTACCAAGCAAACGGACAGTTTTGTGCCATGATCCTACCAGTCTCTCCTTCATTTGGTCCTCTCAAATAGTATGGCCCAAAGTTTCACGAATGCTCTGCAAAATCTATACACGAAATTGATGGTTGTGGACTCACTCATGAGCAGGCACTCATATATTGAATCTCCAAGTGATGTATATCAGTATATACAAGCATCCTCATGGCAGAATTGATGAGAAACCAGCCATACCACAGAGTCATGCTTCAGCACGAAGTAGTTATCATGCTCTCTCACTCCATGAAGAATCTGCAAGAACAACTCCTTGTTCATCATATAACCCCTCAAAAAATCTTGTGTGCTATATGTGCCACCGTCGGCACAGTAGTCGGTGGTGTAGAGCATGTTATGACCCTCTATCCTTTCTCGGGGCTTGGTTGTCCTTCTCCCATACTTGGAACCTCACGCCATGGACAAACCTTCTTCTTCTCAGAGGCTTGCATTGTCGAAGACAACCTTGAATCGACAAGTGCTCCTGAACATCGGCATGGGCGACATCCTCCTCATCCATCAAGTGATGGATCATTATCTCGCCTTCAATGTCCATATCTATGAATCAACATACGAAATTGTCAATAACACAAGCTGAGCAACAGCGAGAGAGGCAAGAAGTACAAAAATGTTGCCTACCAATGCAAAAGGCCGAACACCTTGTGTGCTAGGCCGACGCACGAACCAGCCATCGCAATCTGGGCTCAAGTCGACGAACTCTATAGGCGGTGAAATGGAAGGGAGGTGAGGGCAAAGCGATGTAGAAACAGTCGCATGCGAGCATCAAACTAGGCAGCGACAGCAGGAGGGGCGGGATGGGAGGCGTGTCATGGAAAAGGGGGTGAATGGATGGGATGCTGGCGGGTGGTACCCGGCTGGATTTTACCTACATGGTGAGGGGTGTGGCTTCCATCCACGGCGTCGAGAGCATCCCCTATGGGATGGGGCTGGCCTCGGGTCTCGGGTTTTTGTCTGGCGCTCCCGATAGGCCTTTGGGGCGTCGTTTGGAGAGGCTAGAGATGTTTTATGGAATGGACATACACCTTCCAACACTTTCTCAGCCTCTACATTGTTTTGCTGCTTGAGCGCATAAAAAACATTTTACTAGGAGAAATTGAGAGATTATTTAAATATAGGATTGAAAAAACAGGGGACTAGGAAAAAACATAGGAATCTCATATGTTTGTCTATCCAAACTAAGAGGATTGTTAAACGCCCGAAAAACTACATGAATGGTCACTTGAATGAAACGGAAGAAAAAACACAAGGAAAGTACATCAATCTGAAGCATTTGAGCCTAAAAAAGAGGTTGGAGTGGATGTTCAAATTCCTATGGAAGTGAGGTATAGGAATCCAGTCCATAGATATTATTGTTGGACCATTCCTTTGATCTAAAGGCAATCCATACGAAAAATATTAAGGATTGGAATCATCCAAAATTCATATGAAACTCATAGAATCCAAAGTGGCCTAGATGAATTTGACAAGTTTGCTGGTAAAATGCAGGAAAATTGCAGGAATAGTCGTTTGGTTGGAATACAGAAAAACGCAAGAAACATGTGTCAATCCTATGCGATTGTGTCTTGCAAAGAGGTTGGAATCTGTTAAAATTCTATGGGATTTAGGCATATGAATCCAATCCATAGGAATCGGCACCTTCCATTAATCCAAAGGCAAACCATAGGAAGAACTACAAATATCCCATGAAATTCCTACAATTTAAAGAGGTCCTAAGCTCGAAACTTCTCTTAAGCTTGTACTTTTAATCAACATCTAAATTGTGAATGAATATCATTAGATTTAGTATGAAAATATTATAATATTTATCTTTATTCATAAACGATAATTTATCCAATAAATTTGGTCATGTGTACTCAAGCTGCATGATACCGCTACCGCGAGGAATTTTTTACCGGTGAGTTATATGGATACATGCTTATACTCAGTACGTATCATACCCTACCCATTGACTTATGAAAGAAACAAAGACTCCAACTATATTTTATCTTGATGTGATGTGCACAACATAACTCGGGCTTCTACATCTGGGATCATACGGATCCACCACAACTCAAACTTTTGTCTCCATAAAATGCAAGGAACAAAGAAGTAGAAGAGAATCGGTTGTTCTTTAGCATATCCATGACACCACCACATTAATCCTTTGTCGACCATCCACCATCACTATACTTCTTGTCCTTCTCCTCGACGGAAACTCCTACAGCTTAAGCACAACCATGGGTGAAAGTGCATGGTGCCTCCATGTGTAATTTTGGTAATTAGTAATAATCCATGTGGACTACTGCTTGCTTTGAGTTGTTCTTGTAGGCTTTGTCCATAGAAAATGATTGAACCATATGTTAGCTTCAAGGTTGAAAGAAGAAGAAAGTAAAGAAGATCAAGTGATGAACAAGATATTCATGGAGTGATCCGAAGATTGATCTTATGAGGTTGAGCCTATCGGAAGTATGTCTTGAATAAGAAGATAGAGTGCGCTATCATGTTTATAATCAAGATATCAACACTATGAATAAATAATAAATGAAGTGCAAGTCGAAGTTCGGGATCAACCATCTCGAAGATATCATATTCTTGAAGCTGACCATCCATATGGCGATCATGAATATGTGAAGATATGTCAAAGAAGAGGCTCTCCCATATTGGAGTATTGGGAAAAATCCGCAAAAAATCACCCAGCAAGCACAATCAAGAAAGGTGTTTCATCTTGTTGTTGTCAAGATCCTCATAATCTAGCTCAAGTGAAATGCGAAGGTTAATATTTGTTCTTGATAGGCTTTCTCTTTTACCGATCTCTTATTGTTGTCGGGAGACTGGGTTTCAGGATCAGTAAGCGTACTATCAATAGGGCTCTTAAATGAGTAGCTTGATCGTAGCGTCTATAGAGAGCTCCAACCATTGCATCAATGGCATCATATTTCTTGGATTTTATTTGGATCTTATCCGTCTGGTGTTTTAGAGCTTGTGGTTATTTCCATGACAAGCTCTTGTTCAACGAAAATGGATTCCATAAGAAAAACTTGTTGCATTTTTTATTTTGGAGTTTTACCTGTTTTCTTTGAAGGAGGTCCTAACTTCTAAATTCGTGGAAAAATCTAACCTACTTTTCTTAATATTTTCAATATCTAATTATTGTTGTTTTCGTGAAGAGATTTCTAGATCGAAAGTTCTACTCAGGGAGGCTAGTACTACTGCTCGAGCTGCCTGGCCGAAAGTTGGCCACTACTACTGCCCTACTTCTTGTACAAGTTCTAGAAGCGCGCTTTTAGATGTAGAAGGGGTTTGGGAGCCTTTTGAAGTCCCTTTCTCAATATGACCATTGGGGCTTGGTAATGCCCATCGGAACTTTCGGTGGCTAGGGAGGAACTTCTGGACCTACGAGTTTTCTAGCATAACAGTTGGATTTTCGCGGTACCTATATAAGGAGTCTTCTTCCTTAGATATACCCAAATCTTGAGCTTGTTTTTTCCCCATTGTTGACCTTCCTTGAGCATGATATCACTATATTCCCTCCAAGATTCTTGCTACTATTTGAGGAAAAGAGAGAGGATATCTAGATCTACTATCCTAGCAATAAAATCCTCTCTTTCTGAGGGAATACTTTAGATATAGACTTTGGAGAAATTTGGCATTCTCCTCCTTTGTTCTTCCTTTTTTATTCAATAGCTTCTGTAGCTTTGGTGGACTTGATAGTGAAATATTTACCAATGCATTTTGTTCATCGGTTGAGTTCTCTACAGTAATTCGTGGAAGTGAAAGTGGGAAGCTTTGTACTCTTGGATTCTTTGAACCCTAGATGCCTTTGTGTCTTAGTGGTGTTCTTGGGGCCTCCAATTAAGTTGTGGAGATTACTCAAGTGTGAGGCCTTTGTGGTGATTTCTTGGGAGCCTTCAAATAAGTTTTGAAGATTGCCAGAAGCTTGTACGGGTTCATTGAACACCCTCAAGGTTCCACAATGGACTAAGGACTTCCCTTTTATGGGAAGGCTCGAGGAGAATACAGTGAGGCCTTTGTGGCATTTGGGGTGCTTTGGCCTCCACACTGCTCCAACGAAGATTAGCACTCGTAAGAGTGTGAACTTCGGGATACACATCGTCTCCGCGTGCATCGGTTATTTAGTTTTCCTAGCTCTTTACTTATGCATTTTATTTTGTGGTGGCCTTTGTGTGTTGCCTGTCTTACTTGGCATAAGTTGTTGGTGCACATAGGTGAACCGTAGTTATATAGGTTTTGTGCTTGAAAAACTAAACGCTAGTTTTATTCCGCGTTTGTCCAAGTCATTATCGTAAAATTTTAAACCGCCTATTCACCCCCTCCCCGCACCCCTCTAGACGACATCTGTTTAGGGAGACGATGGAGCAATGAGAGCAGACCTAGGGTCGCCAGATCTAGCAAACATACAGTTGGCTATCAAATCTACGAGAACGGGTTTGCCATGTAAGATGGTAACGTTAGTTGTTTCCGCAGATTTTCGTTGTTACATATGTGCAATCAAAATGCTACAAACGTGTATGCTATTTCATGTGAACGCGCAAGCAATATGCTACATGGCTTTTGGGCATCTCCTATAACTTAGTTTTTTCTAGAATTTTTGTGATGCAGACGTGCATTCTAATTGCTATAAACTCGTGTTTGTTTTGTTGGGCATGCGAAATTGTGATGGTTTGTATATGTTGTGTTTAATGTTGCAAATGTTTTCGTGATGTGCTACATCCGTTGGCCCCCCATGTTGCATTTTTGAACTTTTCTCATGGATTTGGTTGGTTCCTACTGGTTTTTGCTAACGAGTAAAGATTTGTTGCACACCCAAACAAATCCTACATTGGTATTTACAAAATCTTCGAATTTTTTTTGCCATGGATGAGCTGTGATGTATGGACGGATCAGATTGCACGGTTCATGTTGATCTGATGGCGACGGAGGAGCCCGATCTTTCCTTGATTGGCAACTGACAGTTTAAGCACCCGTTGACGACAATGGATTATGTACTAGTGATGTTGGAAGGATTCTAGGCGCCTACTACAAGTTATTTTATACATGGATTGTCGTTGTTGTTGATGCATACATGCGTTCAAAATGTTATAAACTCGTGTTTGCGCATGCCCAAGCGAGATGTTACGACGATTCTAGGCGATGCTACAAATGTTGTTTCAATGCTTGAAATGTTTTTGTGAGGTATGGTGTTGCAGGCGTTAGCCTCCAATGTTACACTTTTTTCTTATTTTATCATGGATTTTGCTAGGACCAGGTGGCCTTTGTTACGACCAATGAAGATTTGTTGCTTACCCTCTCTTTTTGCATTGGTGTTTACGGAGTGTTGCGGATATTTTGGACAGTTTTGAGACCTTGCCCAAAATACATTGTGATGATTCTAAAATAGTACAAAAATGTTGCTCCATTGGTGGAGGTCTGCTGCGATGTACGAATGAACCAGATCGCGTGTTGTATGTTGATCTGGGAAGGGAGGTGCCCGATCCGTCGGTTCACGCGCCCTATTCCTTAAATTAAGTAGTGATGTTTGGAACATCTAGATTTGCTACTTACCTTACTTCGATTTGTCTTTTTTGCACAGACCACTACATATGTCTTTTATTGGTGAAACCATCTATAAAACCATAACCGCCTCCCGCCGTCGCCGCCGGTGGCGCCGCCGGTGGCGCCGCCGGGCAAAGACCGCGGGGCACGGCGGCGGCCTTTCCTTGTTGCCGCGCTGGGGACGGCGGCCATGATCCCTCCTCGACGTTGCGGCTCTTCGGACGTGGATGGTGGTGGGAGGCGGCCAGACCTTGATCTGCGCTGCAGCCTCCCCACCTCCCATCGGCTTCTCGCCGCGGCATGCCGGTGGTGGCGGGTGGTGGGCCGCGGCCAGGTCCTTGATCTGCGCCGCTGCATCCCCCTGCCTCTCGCCGGTGCGTGGAGGTGATCTTGGGCTTCTCCCGCGGCACGAGGTCGCCCAAGGCAGCAGCCCTGGGTTTGACGGCGGAGGCGGCCCTCTTCTTTGCCGGAGATGGTCAGCCTACAGATGGTGGTGGTGGGTCTTTCGACCTGTCACCGTGTCCCCGCGGCGAGGTGGAGAGACGTGGAAGCCGGCGACAGCTAAGGAAGGTATGACCATCCTTGATGTCGCCGGTGGAGGGCTGGCATTCGGTTGCGGCGATGCCCAGGGCATGTGCGGTGTCTCCGGACAACGCGATATGCGCTTGGTGTCTCCGGCAGCAACTGTGGCCAGCCTGGGATGGTCGCCGGCATGGGGGGCCGACCTGAATAAAGGCGGCGGTCCTAGGGTCTCTCTTGGGCGAAGATGAAGACTTACCTGAGGTTTGCCCTTCTCGATCTGGCAGGAGTGTTGAGTTCCGAAAGGCGCCGCCAGCGAATGTAACAATGCTTTTTTTGCCTGGAGTTTGTTGGATCGGTGGTATTCGGTCATACGCACCCATGCTTTTATTCCGGTCGATTGGTTCTGGAGGGAGCGGCGCGAAGCTCTGTTATGTATTGGCATCAAGAGACATTTTGGCCCATGATGCAGTCAGAAGAAGGGAATAACATGAAAGGAAGAAGTCTCGGAGGGAATAACTTCTTCCCTTTTGTGTAGTCTGTACCTTGCATCATGCATGGGACCGATGGATGTGCTGCCACGCTCGGTCGGACGATCACCGGAGACGTACGTGCCCGGTGCCCGGTGCCCGGTGCCCCATGCGATCTACGCGAATGTAAGCTCGCTAGATTTGGTCTCCGGTGTCTGTCGTCAGCGAAGGACACACGGGCGACTGGGCGGCTGACCGCCACACACACCCACGGACAGGCCGGCCGGAGTGACACAGCTTTTCGGCGACGGCGACACTTGCTTAATTTCTCTTTCGCAATCGCACCCGGCCGGCCGGTTCGTCTCTCCGCCTCTGTAGTCTGTACACATTCATGCACGCGCAGCTGCCCATGTCCGACAAGATCGCCCCCTGCAATATCTCGGCGAAAACGGTCAACAATGTGCTGTGCTTGCTGGCACACATGGTGACTGTCGCCGATCGATCCATCGTCCATCCGCCGCACACTGCTCCAAGCTTCAGGGCCTCTCCCTCCCTCCTTTGAAAAAGTATCAGTGTCAGTGACCAGTAGTACACGCTCACATCGCGTAGACCTACGTACCCGTTGGAATGTATGTACGTCAAGGTGATGTCATCGCCAAGACTGGCTGGGATGGGAACTTGGACTGTACCACCACATGCGAGTCTGTGAAGAAAGTCTCTCGCTCGTACGATGCCATGGCAGAGAGATACGTTGTTCTATGCATTCTAGTCACATACGCACTGACACAGAGAGATAACACACAGGTGAGAACTGGCTCTGGTCTCTGTTTTAGAGAGAGAGAGAGATGCAGAACGACTATGTCCTCTGTTTCCGACGACCACTGGGGAAGCTGAGGTTAATTATCAAGAACGCACTAGTACAACGGTACAGCCGGCCTGGTAAGTTACTGGTGAGTGTTATTATACTGTTATCTAGGGGCAAAACTGTTCTCGCTCTAGCAAACTAGCATGGCTACGAGCGATCGATGAGACGACGAAGCAGACACGACGGCGGGGCAACGGACAAGGACAAGGACAAGGACGGAGGGTGATCCAAAGCTCAAGGTCAGAAGGCATAGTAGTAGCACATGTGTATTCCATGCATGGACAACCGAGCTAGCCTACCTGGCTATGCATATACTACCCCATCCTAAATTTTAAGGCTTATACTATTTTTAGAAAGTCAAACTATGTCAAATTTGACTAACTTTTTATCATAAATCATTAACATGCAAAATACAAAACTAATATCATTAAATAGATAATGAAATATATTTCCATATGGTATCTATAAAATATTATATTTGTTGATAGATTGTTCTAAAAGTTTGGTCAAACTTTACTTGGTTTGACTTTTTTTTAAAAATAAGCCTTAAGATTTGGGATGGAGGTAGTATTACTAGCACATCCGCCCTAGGATGGACTGGACTCGAAAGCTGATAAGTGAACGAGCGATTAGTTGAATTCAGTGGTTTGTCCGCCATTTTATAGATGCATACAAAGTTAGGACTTGTTTAGTTTAAAGGAACCTTATTGGAATTTTGGAGGATTTAATTCCCTAGGAACTTTGCTTTCGAGTTTGTTTGGTTTATACGATTTGAAATCATAGAAAATTTTCCTATGGTCTATTTTGCGTGCAATTTCATATGATTTTTTCCCACTAGATCCAACCACGTGAAAACATTTCTTCGTTTTTATGACAACTATGACAGACACATGATCCTTCACAACAGTTTATGTGTTTTTCCATGCGACACAACCAAACCAAATGCAATACAATTTCCCGTATCTTTAATAGGATCAAACATGTCATGGCGACAATTCACATGGGCTAACAACCTTCCGGAGCTGACATACAGGAAACTAGGCCACATACTTCTGGATACCCAAATGGAATCTAATCTTTTTTGGTAACCGAACATGCTCTTAAACGGATTAAAACCTTGTCGGACCATGCCCATATCCTCTGAACAACGGGATCACATAGACCTTAGTGTAAACTCCAATTCTTCAAATTTGAGCTTGGGTGGATACATCGTGATAGTTTTTGCGATATGGTTAAAAAGATGTGGGACAAACCCCATCCAAAGGTAGAAAAAGAAAATGAGCGCTACGCACAAACACCTTGCAGGATGGGCTCATATGTTTGGGAATCTAAAAAGTGAAGCTTCGACTTTCATGTATTATGCATGATCTAGATGCCTTAGTGGAAAGTCCGTTGTCTCGACAAGAAATTGAACTAAAAATTTAATCGTGTGTGCATATTGCATGCCTTATCCGGGAGAGGAACTCAAATGGTATTAGCGATCAAAAGCTAAACTTATTCTGGAAGAGGACTCGAATATAAGATACTTCCATAATATTGCAAATAACATACAACAGGAGAAACTTATTCATTCTATTTTACACGATGAGGGCATGGTTGAGGGCCATGTGCAACTCAAATCATATATCACAAATATTTAAAAAAAAAATTGTTTGGAGCCCGAGAAGAGGTGGGTTCCCAAATGAGACACAACAAGCCCCTAGGTCCCAATGGCATATCAACTGAGTTCTATTGAAAGTTCTGTGATGTCATTAAAATGGATCATCTAGATTTGTTCAGCTCCCTTAATGTTGGACAACTAGACTTGTTTCACCTAAATTTTTGTATGATTATTTTGTTGCCTAAGGTCAACGAAGCTAAAAGGATCCAGCAATACATGCATATATGTCTTCTTAATATTAGCTTAAAATAACTTACAATAACCACAACAATTCGGCTAAATTCTGTGCCTGACCATGTTGTTCACCCCACACAAACTATATTTATGTAAGGAGGAGACATCCAAGATGGGGTAATAATCCTAAATGAAACGGTTTTATGATCTACATTGAAAGAAAATTGTGTGGATTTATATTAAATATAGATTTTAAAAAAGCATATAACAAAGGCAGGTCTCCTTTGCTCCAACATACTCTCAGAATGAAAGGTTTTTCGCCTTATTCCGTAAGTTCGTGACTAGAGGTAGTCTAGCCGTCAAAATCAATGTCGACGTTGGCAGATACTTCCAAATAAAAAAGTTATAAGACAAGGTGACCCATTATCGCCGATGCTATTTATTATAGTGGTTGATGTATTAGTTGTCATGATTGAAGGTGCTAAAAAGATGGCCAAATTGAGTGAGTAATTCATGTCTCGTAGATGGTGGACTCTCTAATATATCCTTCAATACGAGATTGACGATACAATCATCTTCATGAAACATATCCAATATGGATGGCAACATGATCTACTGATTCATCCTCCATCATCATAGACGACATAGAGTTTCTTGATGATTGCATGTATTTTGTTTTTCCTTTTTTTTGCTGAAACATGTTGCGGCTTTGTGCATCTTAGTTACGTAGAGACCGGCTAATGCTTAAAAATTTTAAGTAATAAATATCTTTTGTCAAAAAAGAATAGCATGACATTTGATTCCAATGTTTTTCATATTCCCGGGCTTTTATATAGAGAGATGGGATAGTTAGAGGTCTCCCTTCCTCTCCTTCTTGTGCTTGTGCCTAGCTGTATGTGGTATGTGCATGCATGCCCTCCGGGCTCTCTGTCCTTCTCCACAACCACTCCACTATGATGCCGACCGCCTCTGGGACCCTCCAAAGCTCCTCGCACGCAGATGCATGGTACCTTTTCATGTAGTACCAGTTTCATCTTAATTTAGCAGAGTAAACCCGGCGGTCTCTGTCTATCTCTCGTTGTCATCGTGCCTGCTCACTTTCTTGAAGTTGATGTCGGGGCTGCGTGCGTGCAGGCGTGCTTGTCATTATCGCTTAACAAACTGTGCGCTTATCCGCTTCTGTTCTCTACCTGTCGGCTGCACCAGCAGATGCAGACATCTGCACCTCCCCACTGTTCAGCCGGATCTCACGGGCCACGGTTCCAGGTACCGCCAAAGACCAAACTAACCAACAATATTTGGATGCGCTTTTGTTACTCCAAGACGCCGACTGTAACGCAAGAATCTCATGAACCTATTACTGCCTCCAGCATGCTGAGACTGAAAGATACACAAATGATGTACAGCTTCCTTACTTCCCTCGTCAACATACTGCCAGAGTTACAGGGTTTGCCAAATGCAGTGTTATTCATAGCTTAACAGCGACAAATATAAGTTGCTATCACACGCATATATCAGCAGCAGTTTAGCGGGACAGCTCAACTACTCAAGATATCAACGGAGTAACCTGGAAAACATGGTGCAGCCGTGATGGCCATCTGCCAATATGCAATACTTTCGTTCATGCTTTCGTCCAAAGACAAACAAGGTAAGAATCCAACTAATTAACATCACTCTTTTGCAGTATCAAGTTACAGCCAAAGAAGGGCTACTGTACAATTAATACAAGTATATATATAGTTCAAGGCCACAAGTCTACCTAGCTATCTGCAGCCTCTCACTCCCCCATACTGAACCACACTCCTGGTGGCCTTAGTGGATTTTACAACAATCATAATTTTACAAACTATATCAAAGTAAACCTGTCGCATGCTAGGATCTGAATAAATGAATGGCCACCAAGAGTTTTCAACTGCCCCTCAGTTGGACAAAAATGGATCTTGGGGAGAACAAATGTGCAAACTCTTGCCGGTTGAGACAAACAGGTCCGGTGCCCGCCTGTGTATGCTTGTGAAAACTGGGTATATCAAGGGTCGATATGCTTGACTACCAGCACTTGCTGAACAGCGCCTCATCTTCTATGTGAGACCAGTCACATCTTTCGGTTAATTCATCAGCATTCTATTCGTAATCTTCTCATCTCTGATTGAAGAGTGGGGCTGGATGTCAATGTGCGGTATGCTAACATCCTTATATCTTCTCGAGAACAGTCCCTCGAGATCCGAACAAGTTCCCATAGTGCACCTTCACTCACGATATCCTTTGCATTCACCTCTGCAGAAAACCAAATTAACACAACATGCATAAGATCATGCAAAATATAGCAATTACTATGACAAGAACATTGAGCCTGTGAGATAGAAAGAGCAACGACCATGTTGTGCCAAATGGCAGAGTGCAAGCTCAATGTGCCGCCTAATTGGAGCAGCTTCGTTATTCGCATTTTTTACAATCCAAGGAAGGGCCCCATCATCCACCAACAATGATCTCCCCACCTTGTTTCCTGATGGAAAACAAGTATATACATCTTAGTTGCATGAAAGATCGATCTCGGCAGAATTTTGTGGCACTTCAATGCTTTAAGGATCTAGCCAAAATGCTTCTACTAAGAATGCACGCATATTGTACAGAGCTTAAATGAACTTGAAAGTTTATATCAGTATTGTAGATTCATTACCTTGAGTAGCTGCTCTAGATTCACATTTTGCAAAGTTAGCAATGCCACGAGCAACTTGAGCAAGGACATCTGGATGGCCACACTTGACCATTCCTAGCAATGCTTTAATGCCACCTTCTCCCCTCAAACGAGCTTGCAATTTGTCTGGTTAAAGGGAAAGGTGAAGTTAAGTATATCGTCTTAAACAAGATGACCATTTCCGCCAATCTACTATTCAACTTGTGTTCCCGAAGAAATAAAATAGTTTGGGTAATCAAGCCTTAAATTGGATGGTACTGGCGTTCTATATGGTTCATATCTTTCAGCACATTAAACTCTTAGGAGAAACTAGAAGAATAGGTTACCATTGCCACACAGGTTAGCAATAGCTCCAGCCACCATTCTTAGAGTTTGTGGGTCCTCTGCATCAGATGCAGTCATTGACAATAAGGTTACACCACCTTGAGCCATTATAAGATCTTGATTTGTTTCTGCATATGTAGATCACAATAACATAAGAAGACATATATCTACCAAAGAAAAAGCTTTCCTTTCGTGGACTATGTCACTACTCACTAACCATTCATTGCAAGATTAGCTATAGCTCCTGCTGCTACTCTGCGTATGGTCTCATCCTCAGAGCTCCTGAGCAGCATTAGGAGGGAAGTAAGCCCCCCTGCTTCTACAATCTTTTCTTGATTTGCCTCTGAAATATGCAAGGTCAATACAATTAGTTCACAATTATGTGAAATTCGCACACATACATACGATGTTCGGAGGAAAATAAATAAATGCAGTTTTTTGCAAGTTGAGTCCAACAACTGGCAATCTGACATGAGCAAGCAAGCATTACACATCGCACAAAATATTGCATATCACAAACAACAGTAATGTTTAATGCCAGGACTAAATATTGAAGCATAAACAGAAAAATCATGCTACAGATTGTGAGGATGTGCTTCGGAGTACAGATGCTTTTATTTAAATAAATGATACTGCATGTAAACTTATATGTTAGTCCATGACCATAAATAATTCTGTAGGTTAGGATATGCATAACATTCTGTTGCGATATATGTTACCACACACAAGCTTTCTCCCTGTTACATATGCCTCGACAATAATTAAGCTGTCCACACTTGGATTAGCAACTGAAGCTCAAGTAATAAGGAATTTGTTCTTGCGTGTCATTTTCAGTAATTCTTAGATGTGTTATAGGTACTGAACCAAGATGCATACACTTAACTTCTCTCTAATTTATTAACTAAGCAAAAAATCCTACATTTATGCATCTTTAACAAGGAATTTGTGTTTGCGTGTCATTTTCAGTAATTCTTACATGTGTGTTATAGGTACTAAACCAAGATGCATACACTTAACTTCTCTCTAATTTATTAACTAAGCCAAAATCCTACATTTATGTATCTTTAACAAAGAATTTGTTCTTGCATGTCATTTTCAGTAATTCTTACATATGTGTTATAGGTACTGAACCAAGATGCATACACTTCTCTATAATTTATTAACTAAGCCAAAATCCTACATTTATGTATCTTTAACAAACCATTATTAAACTTAGTAAGACTCCTGCATGCTAGCTTTTTGTTTGTCAGGTAACTCATGATAACTCTTCTATTTTCTAACAGAAGAATTAGTGTCTGCAATGATGACGGGTTTCCAAGAATTAGTACACTGACTGTACTTGCTCTTGAAGTGCTGAGAACAGAGTACTTTAAAATGAAAGAAGCAAGAACTTATGCCCATTTAAGAATTGATGGTTTCTTTGGCGGTAGAGACGAAACGCAGATTGTTTGGCTTGTAACAATGGGAATGATGAGTATGATTGTAGCAAGAGGAAGCTAGGACTATTCTGTTGTAGGCCACCATCCTTCAGCGTGCCTAGGGAGTCAAGATGGCTTCCACCCGAGTTCCAGTAACAACGTCAGCAGCGCTGTCACCGTCTTTAAGGCTGCAGGCGAGCAACTACACCTGGGACCAAGCATGGCAGCCCAGACCGCAGTTGACATTGCCTTCATGCCCATCAGAGCTGGTGCCGTGTGCAGAAGGCAAATCCGCTGCTGACAGTCAAAGATAACGCGCCAGCAGTGCTGTGTTTACTGCAATCAGCTTGGACACTAGAAATATAGTTCCGCTACTCTGTCCAGTTCTTCATTGAAAATCCAAACCTATGCAGTTGATCATCGGTATTCGATGACTAGATTAATTTTGTGAGACATTAGAAATATGGTTTTTGCACATAGACGACAAACGAAGCATTTTTCTGTTGTGTTTCCTGGCGTGAAGCAAAAAATTTGAATAAGAGATTTTTGTCATCTAGCAACGTACTTGATTGTTTGTAAACATTAATATCATCTTGCAAAGGAACAATTTTTATTTGATCTGTACACAAAATTTTGTGCATTGGTTGACATGAGTGTTGCATGTACACAATAGCTAGTTAACTTCAAACAAGTATATGACAGAAAAACATCCCCGTACAACAAATGCAACTCTGGCACCCAAAAGGTAGCAGTTTTATATCTAATCAAAAACTTGTGAAGCTTACCTTCAGCTGCTAGATTCGCGACAACTTTCACTGCATGAACACGGACATCAGGCTCTTCCGACTCAAGCAATGACAGTATCTTCTGTAAACCAACTGAAACAGTTTGGGGAGAAACTTCAATCAAAAGATCAATAGGACTCACAGATGTCAATCAGTTGGAATGACACTAATACTTAAGAATAAACAAAGGTCAAAAAACATTTTACAGGTTCTGTCATGGTTCAAATCAACATTCTCATTATTTTTAGAAAACTGAATAGTTTGTGCCAGTTTTCATAACCAGGGAAAGAAGCTAATCATTTGGTTTTACAATGTGGGAATGTCTTTCAAGAACTACAGGGTCAAATAAAGCAGAGTTACGAAGGTAAGCAAGACTGAGTTAGGTGTAGAACCAAAACAAGTGTCAGAAAAATTGTCCTATTTGAGAATTTCTGGAATGTAGAAAACATTTCCACCTCAAGAAACAGCAAATTAGTGATAACTAATAAATACCTTGTTCAAAGAGTTTAGCGACTGGTGCCTTGGGTCCATTGCTCTGCTCTCTAGGCTGCGAACTTCGAGTATGAGACATCAAGGAATCTAACCCAGGAAATATTTTCCCTGGACCATCTCCTGTATCAAGGCTCATTCTTGTCTGAATAAAAGAAATTAAAATTAAGGAAAAAACACATTATAGACCTCAGGGAAGTACTAACTACCAATTGGAAATAAAGAATGGAAATAATTTTCCACAAAACTGCAGATGCGTTAAATAAGATAGTATAATTCAACTTAACATCAAAGGCTACATCTCAAGAAATATTAATGAGTTTGCTTCGACTAAAATTGGCCGGCCAAAGAATACTCTAATCATTTTGTGAAGGTCTGAAACATTAGAAAAGAATAATATGATTGCTTTGCTTTTATGAGCTATGCACTACAGTGTTGAAACTTGAAAGGCAGTAACCAAATAAATATATGAATAAATGGATATGTCACTCATTAAAAAATTAATAATTTCACATCTATCTAGCAATCAGAAACATCAATAGCATATAATTTGCATCAGCAGTAACAACTCCTACCTCATCAGCATCCATACTTAATTGCATTAACTGACTTTTCAAAACAGCTATTTCTTCTTCAAATTTGTCTTTTTGGCTAGCTTCAGTATCCAGCATTCTCCGGAGTTTCACAACTTCAGCAGTAGCTGTAGCCTACAACACAAAAATAAGGTTAGCAGCTATAAGGACATCAAGGTACGAATTTATTCCAGATATAATAATATTTTCTAGTGCAATAATTGATTATTACGGTCATGTTGTTAGAACTATATATTGACACTTTGACAGTACCTCCATCTTTTTCCAGTGCAACAATTGATTCCTAAGGTCGTTGGACTCATCTTCAGCAGACTGCCGTAACATTTTCTCATTCTGCAGTAACTCATGCACGTCACCATTTGATGTAGACTCGGTCTCTTTAACCTAGATTTAAAAATTGCATGAGTAATCATATCTAGTTTTTACAATAACATATGCTTAAAGATGAACACACAACTGACGAAATAATCAATAGGTACAGCTGATCTAAACATCCACAGATGTACCTCTTTCTTGGGTGATTGTTGGTGTACTTTCCACTTCTCCTCTAGTATCTTAATAGAATCCAAGTATTCTTGATGGTACTTCATTTTCTCATTCTGTGTTAAGAAACCACACAGCTAAAATTAATACCAAATGAAGTTCTAGTCAAGCATGCTAGAGCCATGTAATGATTTAGGAGCCCTTAAGATGAAGAGATTGACACTGTATTTCTTAGCTAATACACAAAGCATTTCCAAAATAAACATTGGATTCTTTGTGTTATAAACTTATACTGTTATGGTACTTATTCTAGATCAAATTCATGTTTGGAGTCAGTTGGATGATGGAAGAGTTAAGAAAACTGAGGAGACCAGAGACGGAAAGATATAAACAAGCTATTAATTCAGGCATTTTAAGATTCAAAGTACTTTATAATGCAAATCCAAGACAAAGGTTGGTTATAGGTTTTCAGAAATTAAGACTACTGGTATCCCAGATATAATATTCTCTAACGATAAATTAAAAACGTATGAGAAACACAGCCCATCTCAAGAAAAAGTGTTCTCATGGAACTCAACACAACACCCAAGTTTGGTTTGCATCACAATAAAAGTAAATGTCTAATGGAAGCAAACCTCTAGAGCAATTTTGCATTCTCGTTCAGCTTCAACGACACGGCATTGAGCTTCTGTTGTTATTCGTTCAACTTCATCATCAAAATATTTTCGTTGCCTTTCATTTTCTGCGATTAACTTATCCAGTTCAATATCAAGTCTCCTACACAAGCTTTTGTAGTCAAATTCTTCCTTCAATTTCACCATGTTTTGAACCTTCATTGCCTAGAATGAAATATCAAAGAAAATGTTATTCCACAAGCAAAGCAAATAGAAAAAAGTTAGTACACTTCCATGCAATCATGAGACGGCCAGCTGGTCACTTTTCCGCAAGATGGAAGAAATTAAAATCATTAAATGTATCCTAGTGTAAAGTCATACTCTTTGTCCAAACATTATTGTACTTGTAGTCTCCCCCCTGTGTCTTGGAGATGGACCGATTGTCACAACTAATGATGTTCGTGCAGTGCCTATGAAATCCAATAGAAGGAGCACCAGTCAGAACAATTTACTGTGATAGGCAACAAGGTGTACAAGGATATGCCTTACTAGAGGTCTAGGTATGCCACAATGTTACTTTTACTTTGATAAAACCGTTGATATTTACCTCCAAATGAATCTTTGAGCAATCTAGTAAGCTTGGAATCACGAACAGGTACGTGTGCGCTGCTTTCAGCAAGTGCATTGATGCATTTTCCAAGTGAACTTAGAGACAAGTTGATAGACTTTGCCTCTTCTAATGTGTGACCTTCACTTCCTGCAAACATCAGTATTTAATTTTATAAGATTGCAAACTATAGTAAAGTCTATTATCTCAAGTTCTAATAGAAATGTATGAAGACATAGTAATATCAAGAAAAAGATGCGCCAATCTTTATCACTGAGAATGCACTCACCAGATTTGTCTATGCGCTCAGATCCTGCCAGGTCTACAACTACAAGCTTGCTTTTCCTAACAATAGGTGGTCGCAACGACCCCATCATGGAAGAAGAATGCCCATTTTCAGCAGACATACTAACATCCATTTCATTCCTACCTTTGACAGCCCTTCTGACATTGACCTTCAACAAAGGTATCACAAAAAGTCAAACAAAAACAATAATCATAACCATGAGTTGATAGGCAGCGTATCAAGGAACATTCGATTACCATAAGGATTGCATGACTACGAGAAGATTCTGTATTCATTTTCGTGTTTGCAGCAGCACGGTGAGCCTCGCCAATTCTTAAAAGATCCATAAAGCTCTTTTGGTCTCTAACTTCAACAACTGTAGCCCCTGGCAATGAAACATCACCTGTCCTTGGATCTTCTACAATAGCTATGTTATCATTTACAGGATCAAGGAGATCTTGTATCATTTCCATATACAACTGTATCAACCAACCAATATTCAGTTACGATCCGAGTGCAATACAGATTTGAAAGCACACGGTTAATTAGGAAAAATAAAATACAATAAACTGAAGCCAGGAATAACAAACCTGTAAATAAGATAATGATATTGTATCAGTCTCTGGTGTTATATCAGCTAGAATATCCTCCATTGCACGGACCATTATTCCTCGTGCAGCAGTATCTTCGTCACCAAGTCTTCCAAGCGTAAAAGTCTTGCCAGTACCAGTCTGCCCATATGCCATAACGGTACCATTATATCCCTCCAGAACACTCTGCAAAACACATAGAGCATAATGTTGATACAGCCATTGCTAAGAAAGTAACGAATCAACAGGAGTCCGACTAACAGCCATGGACAGTTAAATTCAAAGAGCTTCTCGCTCCATCCTATCATGGCAACTACTCTGCTAGTCCTCGGCGACTCCTCGGCGACTCCACCACGAGTCCGACCCAAGGTCCTGTTCATGGCGGGATCTCCTCGATCCGCGTCCATGGCGGGCCAGGGGCGCGGCGCATGCCTCTCCACGCGTCGCGCGAGAGCGTGCCCTTGCCACTTGCCTTCCCCCAAACTCCACAGTCCATCACACCGAGCTCTCCGCCCTTAGCTAGGTTTCTACCGCAATCCAAGGCGAATCGAAGGCTTACGCTGGCGATCTGCACGGATGAGGACGCGAGCGGAGGCGGGGAGCGGTCGTGGTGGTGGCGGTCGGGTTCGGGAGGCGAGGAAAGGGAGATGGGAGCTCGCGAAGGCGTTGCGAGTGAGGAAGCTGGATCGGCAATGGCGGGGTCGAGGTCGGCGGTCAGAGATTCCGCGGAGGACCGAGCTGCTTCGCCTAGGAGCAGCGGCTTCAGCTTCTGCGTGGGCTCGTTTGGGCCAATCTCCGTTGGTCCTGAGCTCACATACCTCGGAGCGGCAGCGGAATCCGGGGGAACAGGTGGAGCCGAAGACCAAGTTCGTCGTCGGAGCGGTAATGGCGCTCCAGGCGCCAGTTCAGGGGCGGAAGCCTGGTCCGAGAGTTGTGCAGATGCAGGAGGTATTCCAGCGAGATCTAGAGCTGCAGGATACCGCTCAGAGTCTGCGAGCAGAGGAGATTGGGAGATCGGAACAGAGTTTGGAGGTGAGCGATCAACAGTCTCTGTTCGATGTGGCGAGAGAGAGAGCTTGTGCGCTGCTTCCTCCGAGGTGGAACAGGAGGCCATTTCCGCTGGGGCTCGCTGTACCGGAGCTGAAGGCTGCGTTTGCTCTGGTGATTCTGAGGCAACACGATCGGCTGCTAAACAAAATACCAGAGGCGCTAGGAAGTTCAGAGACTTGATTGGAGCTGTTATGCTTGGTTTTGGCGGGAGCAGAAAAGCGAAGGACAGTTTGGTGGGTTCCAGGAGCTCGTCCATGGCGTCGTGGACCAGGTCAAATGGTGGTGGAGACCATGTGCCGGTCGTGGACATGGAGGATAAGGAGCTAGAAGCACTTTTTGGACAGCTGTGGGATATTCCCAAGCATCTAGACAAACCTCCTACAAGGGTGGTTCCATATATAAGCCCACCTCGTTCTAGGGTTCGGAGCTCCCCTCCTCCGCCGCCACTACCACCAGATAGGCCAAGCTTATGTTACTTGGGGGTTGAGGAGGTTGATTTCATTGACTTGGAATCTGAGGTGGTGATCATGGCTGATCGAGGGCGTGGAGGAAGAAATAGAGGAAGGGGATCTGGAGGGGGAAGAGGTGACAATTGGAATCGTCAGCAATTCAACAACAATCAATTTCAACAGCCTCAGCAGCAGCAGCCCTTCCAGCAGAATCAAGGTCCATATCCTCAGTTCCCTCCACAGTCCTATGGTTTTGTTCCTGGTGGCCTACCTCCTCCATGGGCCTTTCAAGGCCCCTATCCCCAGTTCAATCCCCAACAGTTTGGTTTTCAGTCAAACCAGTGGATTGCCCCAAGTACTGAAGAAAATCCACAGAGTTCTCAAGGACAGGTGGAAGATAGTGGTGCTAAAACTAAGAGTGGGATGACAAAGCAGTTGCAGAAGAAGAAAAATGATGGAGGAGGTGATGTTCAGGTGATCCCCAATCAGATGTCTTATGTAGACACTATCTGTCTTGGTTGTGGTGAGCCTGGGCACTTCAAGCAGTCTTGTGACAAGAAAGCCTTTTGCTTCATTTGCAAGGCTACTAATCATGGTGTGGAAGGTTGCCCTGTCATCAAGAGACCTCCTCAAGTGGCCAAGTACATAGGGAGTGCAGCTAATGGCCTGGGTTTCTTCCATATTGAGATTCCTGAGGTAGTTGTAAATCCTGTGACCACTACAAAGAATTGTGGGCTGGTGCTGATAGAAGAAGGGAATATATCTAAAGCTGAGCTAGCCAAGGAGTTTGCAGGATCTACAGGACAAACTGGCCATGGCAGATCAGAGAACTTACCCAATGGTCTTACCTGGTGAAGTTCCCCCCTCATCTTCCAGTGGACCAGGTGATTGGGTATCCCAGGTTTGGCCTGACAAAACCTGGAGTGTGGGTCAAGGTTGAGGCTTGGGATGATGATCCAGACCCAGTGGCAGTAATGCAGGTGACATGGATGAAGATACATGGCCTGCAACCTCCATGGTGTGAGTGGAACATAATAGCTCAAGCTGTATCTGTGTGTGGTATCCTTGAAGAAATTGACTGGATGAGTGTGTTCAAGGATTGTGCTGAGGTGGTAAGGGTGAAGATAAAGTGCAGGGATGCTACTAAGATTCCTGCTGGTAGGCTCTTCCATTTCCAAGGGAAATTTCATCAGCTGCTGTTTGAGACTGAGGGTGAGCCTGTTACTGGGGTAGCAGAGGATCCACCTGCCCCACCACCACCTCCACCTTCTGATGGAAATGATGAGAATGAAAATGAGGACCAAAGTAGTGAAAGACAGGATGGGATGGATACAGACAGAGGCAGTGCTGCAGGGAACTCTACAAATTCTGTGGTAGTAAATGGTAATGCAGCTAGTTCTGGTTCTGTAGCAAGGAGACTGGTTACTGATGGTGGTGAGGTGAAAGAGTATGTTAGTGGGGAAGAAGTGTATGATTTGCTGATCAAGAATGGTGAGGTTGATGAGGAAGGAAGATTCATCTGGAGGAGTGGGCCTAGCATGATTGCTGAGGAAGTGAGTGAAGAGATACAAAACTTCCTTTTGGAAGATCAGGGAAGCTTAACTTGCAAGAATGGGATTGATCTGGACAGTGGAGTGGTGAATGAAGGCCTGGAGTGGACTCTGCCAGAGGATATTATGCCTAGCTTTGTGAGACCTGATATGGAAGGAGTGGTGGACACTGATCAACAGAAGAAGACAAGGAAGAAGAAAGCATGGGGTCCTGTTCAGGCTACAAGACAAAGTTCCAGGGTGGATAGGTCGATGAATGTGATGAAGAAGGCCATTGAGTACAAAAAGAAGAACAACCTGGAAGAGCCAAACAAAAAGATGAAAGGTATAATGCATTCTAATGCTTTTCAGTCCTTAGATGTTGATTATCTTGAATCTCTAGCTAGAAATGTAGGTGTTGATATTTCTGCTGTTAGTGGTAGTGGTGGAAAAAAGGAAGTTCAGGCTGATCAGTCTAAGTGTCCAGTTAGTAGTTTGTTTCATAATAGGAATGTGACAATAGATGTAGAGATCCCTAGGGAGAATAATACTCATGGGTCTCCTCAGTCTAGGTGTCCAGTAAACAAGGTAGCTCATAATAGGAATGAGGTAGTGGAGGGGGAGATCCTTAGTGAGAGAAATACTCATGGGTCTCCTGTAGTTTCATTTGATAGGGTAGATTTAGGGATCATGGATGGGGGAAACTGTTTTGGTGCTTCTCTAGCTCCTAGGGTGAGGAGAGAAGTAACAACCCCTGTTCCTTTGAAGAGTCAGGATGTAGATGATTATGAGGATGAAGGTGAGAAATGGATAGAGGTTATTAGAAAATCACGGGGCAAGCACCCTAGGAAGAAAGTGCAATGTTAATTTCCTTTTTCAATATTAGAGGGATCACTGCCCCTGGTAGGAAGAAGTGTTTAGAGGACACTGTCATACCTTTGAAAGTGGATTACATTGGCTTTCAGGAAACAAAAAAGGAGAAGTTCTCTAGATCTTTCTTGAAAAGCCTTCTAGGAAATAGGAATTTTGAATGGAATTTCAGCCCTGCAGCTGGTTCAGCTGGTGGGATCTTAGTTGGAGTTAATAGTGATGTCTTTGAGATAATTTCTTGGGACATTAGAACCTATTCTGTGAGTACTGTTGTTAGGGTTATAAATACTGGTGTAGTAATTAGGCTTACCACAGTGTATGGCTCTCCTTATGAAGAGGGTAAAGATGCTTTTATTTCAGAATTACATGAGTTGTGTTTGGGTTGGGATGGACCTGCTATGATTGGAGGTGACTTCAATCTGGTTAGGTCTCAATGTGACAAAAGTAATGGGGTGATAGATTTTAAATGGGCTGATAAATTTAATGCTTGGATTGACTTGTGGGCCCTAGTGGAAATTGGGCTAGCTGGTAGATCTTTTACTTGGAGTAATAACCAGAGCAATAGAATTATGAGTAGAATTGATAGGATTTTCTGTACTACTGGTTTTGAGGCTTTGTTTCCCTTAGGAAATGCAAGAGCTTTACCTAGATTAGGTAGTGATCATACTCCCATTTTCTGGGATTCTGGGGAAAATGTGGTGCCTAGGAAGAGTAGTTTTAAATTTGAGAAATGGTGGAGTACTAGAGTAGATTTTAGAGAGGTGGTTGTTAAAGCTTGGTCTACCCAGGTTGCTAGTAATAATCCTTTGGATAATTGGCAAGCTAAGGTTAGGAGATTTAGATGTTCTGCTAAAGGGTGGAGTGCAAATATTGATGCTGAGATTAGAAAGAAAAAGAAAGGCCTTATGGAGGAATATGATAGACTAGATATTAAAGCTGAATCTCAAGAGCTGTCTGATGGGGAAGCTGAAAGATTTAATTTAATCCTTGAAGAGCTAAGTTCGTTCTGGCTCATTGAGGAAATTAAAGCTAAGCAGCGTTCCAGAGACAGAGATATATGTGAAGGGGATAGGAATACTGCTTACTTTCATGCTTTAGCTAATCAAAGGAGAAGGAAGAAAATGATTGCTGTGTTAGATGGGCCTGATGGCCCTGTCACTGAAACTAAAGATATGTTAGAAATAGCTAAAAATTATTATAAAGATCTATTTGGTGTTGAAGATAGACCTGACATTAGGTTGTTAGATAATTTTTTCCTTCCTGAAGAAAAAGTAACTATAGAGGAAAATGAGATGTTGGGGAGTCGTTTTACTCTAGATGAGGTGAAGGAGGCTGTTTTTGGTTCCTATGCTGATGGTGCACCTGGACCTGATGGTTTATCTTTTTTCTTTTACCAGAAATATTGGGATGTTATTGCACAGGACTTAATGGCCTTATTTGATGCTTGGTTTGATGATAAGTTGGATATCTTTAGGTTAAATTTTGCTATGATTACTTTGATTCCAAAAGAAAATGATGCTAGAACTATGAGGAAGTTTAGGCCTATAAGTCTCTTGAATTGTAGCTTTAAGATTTTCTGCAAAGTTTTAACAAATAGATTGGCTAGAATTATAGGGAGGTTAATTTCTTATAATCAATCTGCTTTCATCAAAGGTAGATATATACTAGAGAGTGTGGTTACTGCACATGAAATTGTGCATGAGGTTCATAGAAGGAAAAAGGAGGGGTTTGTTTTTAAAATTGATTATGAAAAGGCATATGATAGGGTTAATCTAGATTTCCTGTATGAGATCTTACATCTTAGGGGTTTTAGTCCTTTCTGGATTGGATTAGGTTAATTAAACAGCTAACTTCTGGTGGATCAGTGGGTGTGAAAATTAATGAGGTAGAGAGTGATTTTTTCCTTACTGGTAAAGGCTTAAGACAGGGGGATCCCCTGTCTCCTGGCCTGTTTAATTTTGTGGTAGATGTGTTCTCAAAAATGCTCATCAAAGGGGGCAATGAGGGGTTGATTAGGGGTTTGTGTCCTGAATTTGTTCCTGGTGGAGTTGTGTGCTTGCAATATGCTGATGATACTTTACTTTTCTTAGAGAAAAACAATAGGATTGCAACTAATTTGAAGTGGATTTTAACTTGTTTTGAACAAATATCTGGTATGCGAATTAACTACCATAAGAGTGAGTTGATTCCTATTAATGTGGAGGTGAATGAATGTAATTCTTTCCTGGATATTTTTGGATGTGTTCTGGGATCTTTCCCAATTAAATATTTAGGAATTCCTTTGCATTATGACAAGTTGAAAAGAGAGGATTTACAACCTTTAGTGGATTCTCTCTTAAGTAGATTAGCTGGTTGGAGGGGAAAGCTGTTATCCTCTGCAGCAAAAAGGGAACTAGTTAGATCAGTACTAGCTAGTATTCCTATTTATTTGCTTTCTTTTTTTAAATTCCCTAAATGGGCTCTAAAATTGATTAACACTCAACTGGCAAATTGTATGTGGAATGATGAGGAAGGAAATAACAAAATTCATTTAGCTAATTGGCAGTCTGTGTGTATGAAAAAGGATTTTGGTGGCATGGGTATTCCCAACCTGCATGATTTAAACTTGTGCCTCTTAGGGTCTTGGATTAAAAGATATATTCAAGGGGAAGGAACCTTGTGGAGGAAAATTGTTGATAGTAAGTATAATACTAGGGATCCAAACATCCTCTGCTGCCATGATGCTCACCCCTCTACCTTCTGGAAGGGGGTAATGGGAGCTGCAGAGGCTGTTAGGTTTGGCTATAAATGGAAAATAGGAAATGGTAGGAGTGTGAGGTTTTGGGAAGACATTTGGTTTGGTAACTCTAATCTAGCTACTCAATTTTGGGATATTTACTTTGTGTGTAATCAACAAACTAAAACTGTTAGGGATGTATGGGATGGGGCAAATCTGAGATGTAATTTTAGGAGAACCTTCTCAGATGACATGATGTCTCAATGGCAAGAAGTGCTAGCCATTGCTGAGACTATAGTTTTTACTGAAGATGAAGATCAGTTGATATGGTCCTATGAAACAAATGGGGTTTATTCTTCAAAGTCTATGTATGCTATAGTTAATTTTAGAGGTGTGACTCCAATTTATTTACCTGCTGTTTGGGATCTTAAAATCCCTCCAAGAATACAAATCTTCCTGTGGCTTCTGTCACAAAATAAAATCATGACTAGGGATAATCTGAGAAGGAGAGGTATTCCAAAACCTATGGAATGCTCTTTCTGCAAAGAGTTTGAAAATGTTCATCATCTCTTTTTTGAGTGCCTTGTGGCAAAACAAATATGGAGTATGGTGGAGGAGGTGTTTAGATATAGGGTGGATAAGTACTTGGACATAGCTAGTAGGTGGCTTTGTAATAAAAAGTTCCTGCAGTTTAATTTCATTTCCTCTGCTGTTCTTTGGGGGATTTGGAATTCTAGGAATAGTTTGGTGTTTAACAGGCTTACTTGGTTGAATTTAAAACAGGTGTGGAGTGTGATTTTGTCATACCTGAGGAACTGGAAAGTTCCTTTCAAGGATCAGGTGTGGAAGGAGGTGGATTTGTTCATGGAGCTACTGGTTGGAAGGATCAGAGCACCGCTGAGGCTGGCACAAACCTGAAGTGTTCCTCTTTCGACTGGATCACTTCCTGGGCCCCTGCTTCCAAGATGTTTCATGGCGGGAGAGCCTCGCTGGATTTCCTGAAGGAACATCCGGAAGAGGAAGCCTCGGTGCATGTGGTGCTGTGAGCAAAACACCAGGAGAGAAAGAAGAAGCAGAAGAGTGCTGCATCTGTATTGCAAAACTTAGTTTGTGTTTAAACTGTTCCTTGTTGGTAGCTTTTGTGGGTGCGCTTTTGTCTGCGCTGAGCTGGTTTTTTGGTCGGTTCGGTTGCTCCTGGAGGAGTTGTGTTTGATTCTGTTTTAGCTGCTGTTTAGGCTTCATAGTGCAGCAAAAGTTTGCTGGGGTGCGTTTTATTTTCTGTAAAACGGATGACACTGGTTTCTTTTCGTATGAAATGGAACCGGGGAGAGTGTCTCCCTGAGAATCTAAAACTCTGCTAGTCCTTTAATTCGAAAACATAGGGCATCTTTCGTTTTGTTAAGACAAACTTTTGACCAACAACTTTTTTCGAGAAAACGCAAAGGACCTTTGTGTTTCATTTTATTGAATAGAAAGAATTTGTTAAATTCCTCCTAGGAAGGAGAGTTTACAGAGCTAACAAAGATGTCAATGTACATCCCAGGTTTCTGGCAACACTATTCTCACGCCCTTGGCGCCAGCCTTAGTCCAGAGCCTAGCTTCTTCCTTGGTGCGTGAGGCGAGCATGCTGATTGATGGCTGAGCACCTTCAAACACACACTCATTGCGCACTTTCCATAGCATCAAAGGAATGAGTAGGGCTTCCAAGGAGAGGTCCTTGTGCAGACACTTAACTTTCGACCAACAATTTCTCGATTGATAAGTGGTTTATGTGATATAAAATGACAATCATAAGAAAATACATTCGGAAATGATTCTCGTGGCCTCAATTTCATGACAAGTGGAAGGTTTAGATCCCATTACATGTCCAACACCGAAATCAAAAGTAATTTGCAATTTTGGTAAGAATGTTTATCAATGGGAAAAAAGCATGCAACACACAAATATATGTTGTTTCTTAGACATTTCTCTAAAAGAACAAGCTAATGTGAATGCCAGTAACCACAGAAAGCAGAAAGGGTGACAAGGTTATACCGTAGACAGCAGAAAGGATAACAAGATTATACTCTAGAAGGTAAGAAGGACAAAAGGTTAGAGGTTCATATACCTCCACAACTGGTTTGGCAACAACTTCATACACTCTCTTCTGTGAAGAAAACTCCGTAAGCACTTCATCGAATTCAAATGTGTCTGACTCCCAGTTGTTTTTACGAAGCTTTAGTCTTTTGAGCTTCATATGAAATTTCATCCAGTTAGGCCATAGGAAAATAAGATGAATCATTTTTCGCGCCCTAAACTAAACAGGAGACCAAACCTCTGGCTGGAGTTCAACACAATCAGCAAAGTCAGCATCTGCCGCCTGTTCTTCTGCATTCCGAGGCCTAAGCCTTACAGCAACTCTAACTCTACTGGAAACTGCCAGAAAATGGGGGAGGAGGAATTAAGATAATGTCATTTTATTACAAAAATGCAGATGCTCTAGGTAAAATAAATATTCCCACGCATACATGCAAATTAACTTACGAATTTGGATTGAACATGTCAGGCAAAATTAAAGCACATCGTGCAATCAAATTTCTAGCAAAAGACGCATTTTATCTCATATTCATAGGAGAACTGCATCCATGATTTCGGCCAGTAATGTTTTCTAATATGTCAAGCTAATACAAACCAATCACTACGCAGCGATTTCTCTACAAACTAGCGCACTTTCCAGACATTTTAAGTGAATTGTCTACTTGGAGTGCCGTAACAACTAGGCACGAGAACATCGGAACGCAGAAGAGAAGTTGCAGCACAATTCCTGGCACTAGACCCAAATGCAGAACGTTTGAAAACATGAAGTTATTAGAAAGCAACTTGAAAATTCGTCAGTGGAGTTTAGCCCGAAAAAACTGAAGAAAAACAGAGTTGACACCATTTATTTGGGGTAGATTTTCCATTAGCATGTTCGCGATGTGTATGCACCTCAGAATCACAAGAATGCAATTGGTTTGATGCGCCACGAAATGATCATTTGGACGCAAATCTACCAAACCGTGTATGATCACAGTTAATGTCCGGTGTGCAAGATAAATTCGAACGGTAGGTGGCGGCTGTGTACACGGTCGGTCATCATGGCTGATGAAATAAAGCAACAAGAGGCCGAACACCATGGTCCTAGCGCAACTAAGTCTGCACCTACAATGTCCTCTCGTCAACCGAACCTCCCTTGTAATGTGAAAAATAAACGAGCAGGATCCGGTATTGATTTTTTTTGCGAACGGTGCGATCCAAGGATGTGTTGATCCGATTCCATTCCCCGAACGCGGCGCAGGCAGTGGAGTTTCCAGCCGGTGTAGGTGTTGTGCAGCTACGTTACATCAGTTGAAGCAAGCTGGCGGCGCCGTTACTGAACGAGCTCGGCCAACAAAAATCTGAGGAGTTTCAGTATCCCGATCGCGGCTATCCCGAATGGCGCGGGTGTTCCGCAGCTACATCACGCGCACGAACTTGGACGCGCCGACGAATCGGAACGGGCAAATCACTGCGGGGTCGGGCGGCGGCAGATTCATCTAGCAGCGAGCCCAACGGGCAAATGCAGATCAGCAGAAACCCCCGACACAACCCCCCCCCCCCGGAAAGCGGCGAATCCAAATCGAAACCCGGATCCCGTAGGAAGAGAAGAGCCACCCACCTCCGGAGTCTGACGACGCGCGTCCGCCACCGCCGCCGCCGCCCGCGGCGGGGAGCGGGCCGGAGCTGGTGCGGCGGTAGGCGGCGCCGCCGGCAGAGGCGGAGGCGGAGAGGCGCGGCTTGCCGACGGCGGCCTTGGGCGTGGCGGCGGAGCCCTGCTGCCTGTCCATCTTGGCGCCGGCCCTGGCCCCGCCATTCCTCGCGCCGCTGGCCATCTTAGGTAGATGGGCGGGCGCGGCGGCAGCGAGGGATCACGGGAGGCGGGTGAGCCGGGGGGAGGAGGGAGAGAGAGCACGGGGACGGTGGCCGGGGGATAAATGCGGAGGGGGAGGAGGGGCGGGGCCCGCCGGCCGGCGAGGAGGAGTGGCGGTGGTGTCGCGGGTGGGCTGTGGCAGCTGGGTTGGTGGGCGGAGCAAGGTGAGGGAAAGGCCGAAGCTCCGAATGGACTTGTGCCATTGTGTGTCGCGTCGTGCTGGTGGGGCCCACGCACGGTGGGACCGCGGCGGGTTTGTGGTCCCACCTGGCGGTGAGAGGGTTAGGGCACATGCGACTAGTGCCTGCGTAGTCTTGCGGCGTGTAGAGTTGCCGGAAGGGTACGACTATGCAGGTGTGCCCGGCGACGGGGGGCGTTTGAATCAGCCTGCCTCTCCTCTCTACTATGGGTTTGGGGGTGGGGTAAAGAGATGTGTGAGCCTGCATAAAGCTGTGGGCGGCCACTCTGTTACTGCTGTTCCTTGATCAGGATTAGCCTGATGACGCCCGGTGGAGGGGAATTGGTTCGAAAAAATTGGTGCAACTTTTGAGAGCCTTTGCAATCTTAGAACATCTCCAGCCGCGTCTTCCAAAACATTTCTCGAAGAGACTTGAGGCGCGGATAAAAACCGTTCCCAACTTCGTGTTCTAAAGGTTCTTTTTGTCCGGCGCGGTCCACGGTGGCCCGAGCCCGTCCCCGCTACACGGGGGACGCTCCGGGCACGCCGGACACAACGAAAAGCGAGGCGAGGAGTGGCGAGACCGACGCGTCAGCGGCACATTGAAGTTTAACCTAACAGTCGCCTACCTCGCGACGGAACTTATTGGCGCGTAGCGACGGTGCAATTCCCACAGAGGCGCAACGAAGCGTCTTGTTGCGCCTAGCTCTGTGTGCCGGCGTTAATGAGCGCCACCGCTCCCCCGCCTCCCTCCGGCCTATAAAAAGGATCGTTCTCTCATCGTCCCTCACACACAAACCCTAGCGCATCTCTCCCCAATCCTAGCCACCACCATCTCAAGAGTCGACGCCATGTCTGGTAGAGGCGGAGGCCAAGGTCGCGACCATGGTCGTGGTCGTGGCAGAGCTGCACGCTCGTCGTCGCCTACGACACATTCGTCTTCATCGTCGGACCTGCAGGAGGAGGAGCGGCAAGTGTTGTTCGAGTTCGTCGTCGTCCTCAAGGGCGACCCACTCGGCATCCAGAGGCTGTCGGACAAGTTCGCCGACTTCGTCACCGGCGACGAGCCGGCCTCGCTGCATCTGCGGGAGGCTGCCTGCGGCTGCTGCCGGTGGATTGTGGACGTGATCTTCAACGCGCACGGCAAGATGTACCTCCACACCTGCTGTGAGAAGTTCGCGCGCTACCACCACCTCGAAGCTGGCTTCGTGCTTACGTTCTCCTACCTTAGAGAGGCCGACATGAGCGTTAAGGTGTTCGGCGAGACACGCTGCCGCCGGCACTACCACGGCGACAGCGCAGAGGAGGACGGCAACTGAATGTTGTTTCTTCGCGGCGAAAATAGGCACGGAGGTTTCAGGTTGTTCTTCCTCGAAAGAACCAACAGGGGTACCATCACCAGCTGGATTTTCCAGTTTGGGTGACTGGGTGTGTCTGGGAATGTTCTTTCTTGACAGTGAACACACGAAATCTGCGATGCCAACACTAGTTAGGTTTCGTTATTTTGCAATGTTTTAAATTTGTGTCAACCATGGTTCAAACTATGTATTAGTTTGTGGAAACCATGTTCCAAACTATGTCTTAGTTTGTGTAAACCATGTTCCGAATTATGTATTAGTTTGTGGAATGTTTCTTCTCTCTATTGAAATAAAAATGCAAAAAGAAAAGTATTTTAATGTTTAAAAAAGTTTGGGGCGGTGTTTGGGGAACGCGGTCGGAGATGCTCTTACAGTATAAACAGGGAACAACTTTTTTAAAATCAATACCATATGTTTATAATAAATAGTACGTGGTAGAGATATACGAAGCCGATTTCAACTATTACAAAAGAAAGCCTACAACAAAGGAGCAAATCTTGAAGGTCTTCAAACTCTTTCTTCTTCGATGACACAATCTTTTACTTTCCTGAAAGCAGCCGATGATAAACACCAAAGTACCAAACCATATACATGTCAATACCAATGAAGGTTCTCCCAAAATTTTAACTTGAGCCACAATGCTAAGGCTATGTGCACGCATGCGACCATTAAAATAGTCAACCAACATCGGCAAAGGTACCAACACCAATATGCTAGGGAAAATAACCGAACTGATCTGAAGGCTCATACCTAGAGAATTGTAATCTTCCAATAACACAACTGACGTTGGGAAGAAGATCTAGTCGTCGAACGAAAAGCTGAAGATCAATTATTGCAAACGATATCATATTCATTGAGGCAGAACCCAAGAAGAAGACGGCTATCAAACTCTAATCTAATCTATAAAAATACTAATTTAATCAAAAACTCCACGCATAAATCGGGTTCCTCACCCCTCCTAACATCGGCGAGGCCGTCCGGAGGAGGGAGAACCGATCTACCATGGAGGCGGAGGTGGAGGAGACGCTAGGGTTTAAGGACACGACGCTATTTTTTCCTCTATACATGTTAAGATGTCATGCACAACTCCACTTAATTAATGAAGAGACATAAACAGGGAACAACAAACAGACTAGTAGGGAACAACTAACAGCTATGGTTTATTCGAATGAGAATTAGCGAACCGGTATGTACGTGGGAAGGACAGAGGTGGTCGGCAAAACCCATCTAGGGTTTCGCCCCTCCCACGGGCGGTTCGCTCCACCTTCCGTGCCCTCGGGCCGTAGAGGTGTGACGGACACGGCCCCTCGCCAGCGGGCGGGGCGAGCGGTCTCGTTCTTGTTTGGTTTTTCAGTGTCTTCTTCGAGATGACGAGGCGGCGGCTACATCTTGAAGTCGGAATAAGGTCCTCCCCGCTCTATTGGTGCATCTAGCACTCGCGGAGGACGTGTGGAGTTGTGTGTCCGAGGGATCTCCAGGATCTAGTTGGCTTTTGTGTTCCTTAGTGTGGTCTCAGGTATGGCTCTTGGGCCTCATCTTTGGCGATGGCTGCTACTCTTGTGCGCTGGTTTTTTAGGCTTTAGCACAACGACTTTTCGTTTGTCTATTACAACAAGCTCTACTACGACAAGCTTTGCTTGGCTCCGCTGATGGAGGGGTAAGGACGGCGGTGCTCTAGTGTATAGTCGTCGCTAGGTGGTCTAAAGACCTTTTTATAATTTTTATTACTTTTTGGGTTCTTTGTACTACTCCCTACATTTCCAAAAAAGATGCTCAACTTTATCTAGATACGGATATAGACATATTTTTATTATAAATATATATATGTATCTAAAAAAAGTTGAGCAACTTGTTTTTAGAATGGAGGGAGTACTATGGATGGTTATCAATAGATTGGTGGATTTTTCGCAAAAAAAGAACTGAGTTACAAGAAATGTGTAGCTGAAAAAAATAGAGCTGCAAGTGTAACTGGAAAAATATAAGATGCCTTAACCAAGGTTTTTTTATCAGTTGCAAAAAATGCCAGTCATAATATTGCCCGAGATTTACCAAACGAATTTATAAATTTATCTAAAATTATCAAAAGTCTTTATATTTGATTAAGTCATATAAATACTCATATATTTCATCCATATAAAATTTTATAGGTGGTTACCGGAATAACCGGTTTTCAATGAGATTTCGGAAATCTCAGCCAACTCACATTCAATCCATGTATAAGAAGAAAAAGTGCAACTCATTTATAAGTTGCAAAATCTTGTGCAACTCATATGCTCGTAAATCGTAAGCAAATCTAACGTTAGATGGTTGAATGAGCTCTAGTTTAAGGGCATCTCCAACGGCACGCGCAATCGGACGACCGTTTGTGTCCGCCGTGATTGGAAATGCGTCGGGGCCTTTCACCAGCGGGGCGATGTAAAAGGTGACCGGGCTATCCGCGGCGACGCAAACCTGGCCCAAATATGCACTAGGTTTGCGTCTCCACGGACGCTCCGCGATCGCACCGAGTGTCCATCAAAAAAGACGTAGGACCCGCGCGTCAGTGGCAGGGAGGCCGATATTATTCTCGCCAGTGGCCATTCCCAGCACGAAAAATCAAAGTAGATCGGCGCGAGAAGTCCAGAAGCGATGGACGTCCTCGCCGCTGCAGCCACCACCATGGATGCCGAGAAACCCTCGCACCCGCCGCCGCCCCACACTCCCCCGTAGCCACGACCATAGCCACAATGGAGGCTGCAGCTCCGGCGGAAGCAAAGCGGGCCGCCACCGGCGGCCGGGAGGCAAAGCCGAAGGCGGCAAAGAAGGTGCTCTCCAAGGAGTAGAAATGCGTCGAGGCCGCGAAGTGTCGCGGCCGGCGCAGGAACCTGAAGGAGAAGACTGCTGCGGCCACCAACCTGCAGGCGTGGCAGATGCAGATAAAAGCCGGCGTCGTGCAAGTAGCCCTCCATCCGAGCTTAGCGGAGGGCTACATGCTCGTCATGCAAGAGTACAACGAGACCAAGATGCACCCGCCCTACCACATCCCAAGCCCTCGCACGGAAGAGTCCCTCAAAAAAAGATAGAACTACATCAAAGAAGAGACAAGCAAGTTTTGCTCGCCCGTTGAACATACTAAGAGGCACCCCGTAAGCTGCGTTGGCGTCATTTCAGTGGTAAAAAGGATACAATCATCATCATTCTATTCTATTTACATCATTCTATGTACATCATTGGCGGCTTTGGCGTGATTGCAGGTATCCCGGGACTTGGAGAGGTTCAAGGCAGTGCATAAGAAGGGCTTCCATATGGTCCATTGCTGGGACAAGCTCAAGGACGCGGAGAAGTGGAAGACAAGCTTTGCGGCCTACGATGAAGCTGTGAAGAATGGGACAGCGGTCAACCTCGACGGCGAAGACGACGATCAAGGCCGTCAAGCCCTTCCACCTCGTCCCCTAGGCCATAAGGCTACCAAGGCCGATCTAGCCCGGGAGGCACAGGCCATTGCGTTCACCTGCGAGCCTAGAGAAGATGATAGCCGAGAATCATGCCGCCTTGGCTACTAGGGACGAGAAAGGCGTCTAGAAAAAGAGGCCGCAGCTGCCATCTACCTCAACCTCACGAAAGAGGTCATTGAAGTCCAAAGGATGGATGTCGAGGCCAAAAAGGCAGACGCCGAGGCCAAATTGCGTGACGCCAAGGCCAAGATCCGTGCAGAAGACACAAGGATCATGCTAGCCGACTTGAGCGGCGTCGACGACGACACCAGGGCCTGGTTCATGAAGAGGCGCGCCGAAATCCGCGCGCGAAACACCTGATCGCCGGCGCCATGCGCCCAAAGACCTTGGCCTCCTTTCGGACTTTTTTTTATTGCTATTCAGGCCTTGTTGTGCCCCTTTTGAACTTCACTTTGCGCCGTACCATGTGCAAAGTGTGATGAACTTATTTCAGACCTCAATTTGAGGCTGTAATTTCGTGCAAATTTGATGCTACAACCTCTTTTTTAAATTCTGGCCCGCGCCAAAAATGGATCGGCCCGCTGGAGCCACCCCCAGATGGAAACGGACGCACGACCATTTCCGCGTTCGCCAGGCGACGGAAACGGACGCCCGCGGATAATTTAGGCGTCCGAAATCCGTCGTTCTGTTGGAGATGCCCTAATTAATTCTGATAATTAGCAATACGGCTATAAGTAGTCGTAGCATAATCGTTATGACGGTCAGCAGCATATGATCATTCTCTGGAGATTTTTGCAGATCCATCGACCTTGTCAGCGCACAGGCAGACGGCATGTTTTGTCAATCGTGTCACCGTCGATGTTACATCGGAGATATATATATATATATATATATATATATATATATATATATATATATATATATATATATATATATATATATATATATAGAGCTCAACTATTCTCGAACCCCCCTTAAGAGTGGTTCTAGAATAGTTATTCTCGAACCCCCTCGAACCAACCGGGAAGCGAACCTCCCACCCCCGCGCGCAGCCCACCTCCCTCCTCGCGCGCCTCCCACCTCCCCGCCCCGCGCGCCTCCCACCTCCCGCCCGCGCGCGTCGCCCTCCCCACCTCCCGCCCGCGCGCCGCCGCCCCCACCACCTCGCCGCGCGCCCCGCAACCACCGCGCGCCCGGCGACCGCAGCCCCCACCACCCGCGGCCGCGCCCCGGCGACCGCCGCCCCCACGACCTGCCGCACGTCCCGGCGACCACCGCCCCCACGACCTGCCGCGCGCCCCGGCGACCGCCGCCCCCACCACCTACAGCGCGCCCCGACGATCGCCGCCCCCACCACCTGCAGCGCGCAGGGCTTCCGCCGCCCCACCTCCCGCCTCCTGCAGCGCCCCAACCAGATCGAGTTCTGCAGATGTGAAAATTAAAAAAATCTCTAGAGTACAAAAAATCAGGAAGTTCACATCTACAAGACTCAGTAGTTCACATCTGCATAATTTGGATGTTCACATACACGAAATTTGTAAGTTTAGAAAATTCTCCAGATTTCAAAAAATCAGGAAATCCACATCTGCAAAACTTGGAAGTTCACACTCGCAAAAAATTCAGAAGTTCAGAAATTTTATCTAGAGTTTAAAAAATGGGAAGTTCACATCCGCCAGAATTTAGATGTTCACTTTCGCAAAGATTGGTGAAGTTCACTTTCGCCGAATTCAGAAGTTCAGAAGGCTGCTGCATCACTAAACATGAAAAATCGAAGTTCACTTCGAACGCAATAGAAGTTCACATTATTTTTGGAAGTTCACTTTGAACAAAAGACAAACACAACTCGGAAGTTCAATTCGAACATGTGCAAGTTCGCAAAATATTTTCAGAAGTTCACTTGCCACCATCGGGAAGTTCACTTACCTCCGTATGAAATTTCACTCCCCGTATAGAAGTTCATATTTGAAATGGAAGTTCACTCCTTACAATGTTGAGGTCCGTCTGGAAGTTCAGATGCAGATAAGGGGAAGTTCAGATCTGCATCCAGAGAAAGTGCAGATGCGATGGTAGTTCGCTATATTTTCTGAAGTTCACTTCAAACTAGACTAAAGTTTCGGAAGTTCGCCCTGTACAATATTGAATTCCGCCGGGAAGTTCAGATTCAGGGGAGAAGAAGTTCACATCCACAGAAGTTCGCTATAATTTTATTACATGCCTGAAACTTTTATACCGCGATCGGAAGTTCACTAACAGATATAAGGAAGTTCACTTCTATATTCGAGCACCTCATACACTCTGTTTTTCTGGACGGAAATCATACGCATAGAAATCGTCCATACAACCATCGATTGCGCAAATCGACCAACTCAACGTACAATTATCACTAATATAACTCTACTAATACTCCAACATATCGCAATGCCACACCTAATCAATCTAGATGAGCCAATTTCCAAATGTTCTTGTGTCGGCGTTATCTTCACTTTTATGTATTTCTGAAATTAAACTAAAACCATTTAGAATTTGGAAAAACATTCAACATGAAAAAGATTCGCCTAATCAATATCTTTTCAACGCAATATCATTTGTAACATTCCGATAAATGGTTCGGAAATAAGCCCCAAAAACAAATCGAAAAACCGAGAAGTTTGAAAAACGTATTCACGTATTTTCAAATCTGCTCCTAAACTATAAAGAATTTAGAAAAGTGTTCTTCATGAAAAAGGTGCGCCTAGTCAGCACCTTTCCAACGGCATATCATACGCATTATTCCGATAAACGGTTTGAAAACTGAAACCCCAAAACTGTACAAAAAAAGAGAAATCCGCGAAACGTTGTTTTGTATATTTCAAATTAGTTTTAATCAATATAGAATTTGGGAAAACAATGAACATGAAAAAGTTGCGAAATTTCCGTGCGAATCCAACGGTATATTATACGCATCAATCCGATAAGCGGTTTGAAAATTATCAAGAAAATACTGTCCGCACGAACATGCAATTCTGGTATTCCGTCGAGAAGTTCACTAGGAAACACCCGGAAGTTCAGAAAGGGTTCGAGAATAGTTATTCTCGAACCGGTTCGAGAATATATATATATATATATACCCCCCTTAAGAGTGGTTCTAGAATAGTTATTCTCGAACCCCCCCGAACCTAACCCGATCGAAGCCCAGACCACCCACCTCCCGTACGCGAGCCGCCTCCCACCTCCCGCACACGCGCTGCCTCTCTCCTCCCGCCCGCGTGCCTTGCCTGCCGCCGCCTCCCGCCCGTGCGCCGCCTACCACCTCCCACCTCCCGCCCGTGCGCCGCGCCCCACAACCTCGTGTCACTTCCATCCCGGCGGCAGCCCCGCATCCCCGTGCCTCCTCCGTGCCGGTGGCAGCCCTGCATCCCCGCACCGCCTCCATCCCTGGCTGCTGCCCCGTATCTCCGGCCGCCTCTCTCCCCTGCCGCATCCCCGAATCTCTGCGTCGCGTCCCTCCTCGGCAACAACCCCGCCGCCTTGTTTCCAGATGAGGCCCTCACCTGGGCACCAGAGATGCAACATGCCACGGAAGTCCACCACACCGCACCAGGGAGTCCACCTCCCGCCCCTGCGCCCAGCTCCTCCGGCGGCGCCCCGACCAGATCAAGAGTACAAAAAATCTCTAGAGTACAAACAATCAGGAAGTTCACATCTATAAGACTCGGTAGTTCACATATGCAGAACTTGGATGTTCACATACACGAAAATTGTAAATTTATAAAATTCTACAGATTTCAAAAAATCAGGATGTTCACATCTGCAAAGACTTGGAAGTTCACACTCGCAAAATTCAACAGTTCAATTTTTTTACTAGATTTCAAAAAATGGGAAGTTCACATCCGCCCCAAATTTAGAAGTTCACTTTTGCAGATTGGTGAAGTTCACTTTCGCCAAATTCAGAAGTTCAGAAGGCTACTGCATAACTAAACATGAAAAATTGGAAGTTCACTTCGAAGGCAATAGAAGTTCACATTATTTTTGGAAGTTCACTTCGAACAAAAGACAAACACAACTCAGGAGTTCAATTCTAACAAGTGGAAGTTCGCAGATATTTTTAGAAGTTCACTTGCCACCATCGGGAAGTTCACTTACCTCCGTACGGAAAATTACTCCATGTATAGAAGTTCATATTTGAAACGGAAGTTCACTCCTTACAACGTTGATGTCCGTCTAGAAGTTCAGATGCACATACGGGGAAGTTCAGATCTGCAGAGAAGTTCAGATGCGACAGAAGTTTGCTTTTCTGAAATTCACTTCAAACTAGACTAAAGTTTCGAAAGTTCGCCCTGTACAGTATTGAATTCCGTCGGGAAGTTCAGATTCAGGGGAGAAGAAGTTCACATCCACAGAAGTTCGCTATAATTTTATTACATGCATGAAACTTTTATACCGCGATCGGAAGTTCACTAGCAGATATAAGGAAGTTCACTTCTGTATTCGAGCACCTCATGCACTCTATTTTTCTGGACGGAAATCATACGCATAGAAATCGTCCGTACAACCACCGATTGCGCAAATCGACCAACTCAACGTACAATTAGCACTAATATAACTCTACTAATACTCCAACATATCGCAATGCCACACCTAATCAATCTAGATGAGCCAATTTCGAAATGTTCTTGTGTCGACGTTATTTTCACTTTTATGTATTTACGAAATTAAACTAAAACCATTTAGAATTTGGAAAAACATTCAACATGAAAAAGATTCGCCTAATCAATATCTTTTCAACGCAATATCATTTGGAACATTTCGATAAGTGGTTCGGAAATAAGCCCCAAAAACAGATCGAAAAACCGAGAAGTTCGAAAAACGTATTCACGTATTTTCAAATCTGCTCTTAAACTATAAAAATTTAGAAAAGTGTTCTTCATGAAAAAGGTGCGCCTAGTCAGCACCTTTCCAACGGTATATCATACGCATCATTCCGATAAACGGTTTGAAAACTGTAATCCCAAAATTGTACATAAATAGAGAAACCCGCGAAAACGTTGTTTTGTATATTTCAAATTAGTTTTAATCAATATAGAATTTGGGAAAACAATGAACACGAAAAAGTTGCGAAATTTCCGTACGAATCCAACGGTATATTATACGCATCAATCCGATAAGTGGTTTGAAAATCATCATGAAAATACTGTCCGCACGAACATGGAATTCTGGTATTCCGTCGAGAAGTTCACTAGGAAACACCCGGAAGTTCAGAAAGGGTTTGAGAATAGTTATTCTCGAACCGGTTCGAGAATAGCGAATATATATATATATATATATATATATATATATATATATATATATATATATATATATATATATATATATATATATATAGTGCATACATAGTACACATCTCAAAGAATATTCTTGCTACCTATAGCTGGTGCCATGCCTCCATCGATCTAAATGTTTCTTGCGGGAGTTCACAAGCAAGGAGATATTAGATATCTTACTACTCCCTATTCCGTTCAAACAAATGGCTACTAAATTCTTTTCTGCGAGCAATAGAGATAAATCGAAGATGCTTTGCCTTCTAGCTGTTTTTTAGGGACTTTGCCTTCCGAAAATACCAAACGGAACCTGGGTACGCGCGCACCCAGTTATGAAAATTTTAAAAAAATGCTATTTAAAAGTTTCAAAAAAATGTGAAGTAAATTTTTGCATGTTCACATTATGTTGATACTTACCCGTGTGTGTTTTCACGAAAAAATACCATTGTATGTGGCCTACACAAAAATGACAAAATACAAATTTCGGATCCTGTGAATAGTACAGATTCCTATTCACTATTGTCATTTGGACATTATGTCATTTTTGTGTAGACCACATACAATGGTATTTTTTCGTGAAAACGCACACAAATATGTATCATCATAATATGTACATGCAAAAAAATTCTACATATTTTTTTGAAACTTTGAAATAGCGTTTTTTTTCATTTTTTGGAAAACTGGGTGCGCCCGCACCCAGGTTCCATTCGTGCATGTCCCCTTCCGAAAACTATATGAATGTGGATCTCATGGTGAGATGGGTGTGGCGGGTCCTTAGGGATGAGGAGGCCTTTGGATGCATCCGAGGCAAATATTTGCACAACTGCCCTCACATATATCTCATGTCATACATCTCAACGGATCTCGACTTTGGAGATCCCTCCAGACCATCAAGCATGAGATTTGTCTAGCTACCAACTTCTCCGTAGGAGATGGGGAAGACCGCCCCCCCACCCCCACCGGCCCCCACCCCCGGCCTCCTTTTGTCTAGATCGGTGACTCTGTACCGAGTTGACGAAAATTTGGTCCGAGGAAAACATATCGTGGACTCGGATAGTGTATCATGGATTCATGGTGCATTTCCCCCTCCGGGGTCTTCACTATCAAATCCGCGCATTGGGACCTATATAGAGGCTCAGCCTTGACATGGACCTCATGTTATGTAAATCACTAGTGACCATGAAGATTAGGATTTTTGTATGGCAGTTGCTCTAGGATCTTCTCCACTTGGGCATTGACGTGACAAAGCGACACGGGGCCAGGTGATGGCATGTGCCCTCTTTGTGGGTCCCTAAATCGAGGACCCAAATATTTTTCTCATATGTCATTGCCCGCTTCTTATAGAGTTTCGTCTTCGAGGCTTTGGGGCTTGAGAGGCAGGCCCTAGACCTTGGCGAGTTGCTGCAAGCCCATGCAAACCATGTCGGTTGGAGAAAGCGCCTCTTCTAGTTGGTGTCCGTATGACCTAGACCCTATGGACTATTTGAAATAAGATGGTTATCAGCGAGTCTTTATACGTCGTGCATCCAGCTCTTTTTTATTCCTATACTTGCACTTGAATCTCTTGTATGAATGTGGTTGATTTGTTTATACAGCGAGACGGAAGCCTATTCGAGGAAATAAACCTAAGATCAATTCTCTACAGACGTGATGATGATCAGTCACCTAATAATGCACGGAAACAAGTTGGGTAAAATTTTGGTGCAAGAAAAGATGGGTAGGTTTAGGTAAGTGGCCTTTGCTTGGATTGCAAATCCAGTTTGAGCTACACAAGCGGACAAGCCTACATATTGCTGTTGTGTATATATGGTGTGGTCACATTGTACAGAGATCTAGCCTGCAGTTGGTAGTTGGCACAACTCGATCACACGACCACATCTCCAGTCCAGCTGGCTTAATTTCCTCTCAGGAAAAAGATACTATGTTGAAGAAAGCAACAGTACATCCCTTTCGTCTTAATCTAGCTATTTATCTTTTTAATGAGACCCTTAATGGTCATGCTTTCCTCTACTATTCTGCCTGCACGTCAAGATCATATTGGATTATTGTTCCCATGAATGATTTCTATCTATGCACAGGGAGGTATACGGATTGAACTATCTTTTTTTTTTTGCGAAATGAAAAAAAAACCTCCCCAGATTGAACTCTCTTGAAGCCACAGCACACTCTCATTGATTCATCAAGCTGTATAAATTATTTAATACACTTAACTAGAAGCTAGTAATGCTCTCCATGAACAGGAGTGGCCAAGTACTTATGAAAAAACAAAGAAAAATAGTTCATATACAATGCTGTTGCTGCTACCAGCTATACGTACTATACAAAATAATTGAAGCGATTAGACTAGTGGTTGCAACACCATCCCTGCACTGTCACAGCAACTCCTGTTATGAGATATAACAAGGCCTTTGGGTGGCCCCATGTACGTAGCTCAAGGTTTTGATCAGTACCCATGACAAACAAAATAGCTGGTGCCTGCTGTGCTGGTAGTTGGGAGCCCTGAGCAGAAAGGCAAGAGGGTGCTCCAAACCGAATGATATTCGATCGGTCCGTACTTGCCTGCTTGTCATGGACCATTCATGTTCTTCTAATGCAATAATCTCTGCTGGAGTGACTCATTATTTCTCAATTCCATTACAGTAAATGAGCTACTCCATGAGGTAGTTGCATCAGCGAGCCAGTGTTCGCTGCCAACTTGAGGGTCAGCCTGATGAACTGAGTGGCCTACATGATATTTGGAGACCAGCTGTTCTTTAACTGATTCGTATGCCGAACTGTTCTTTCTTAAATACTTAACTGTTCTTGTACTATGCAGAGCTCCGCTAGTCAGATCGCTTCCTGGAGTATAATATATATCCAGCGGCAGCGCAGATTATTCCTCTTCTGCTTGGATTCTCCCTGGTCCGTTGCTCGATGCTTGAAGTCATGGCTAGCGTTGTCATCTAGGGACTAGGGTAGATCGTGGAGGCAAAGATTGAGCCGATCTGGCATTTTCTAGCTGGATCTATCGATACTGAATATAGTCTTGGATAATTTTCGTTCAGGCAATCAGGCTGAAGACCAGCAGCAGACATGTGCTCCTGTAAATAAAACTCTGCCGCTGCAGATGGATCGTTCAGGTAGGAGGCTCATGGTTGGTCCCATGGGGATCGATCCAACCAGAAAGATCGATGCTTTTGTCAGAAATAATTGCGCACACGCACACGGTCGGATCTGGGAAGAAAGGGGTGCGAGGTCATGCAGGACCCGGGAGCTCATCGCGTCGATGTAAGGGCAACATGCATGCATGCATATGTAAGGCAAAGTTTTTTTTTTGTTGCAAAACTTAGTACAGACGAAGACGCTCATACATACATAGATACATTTACCTGTCTATTTCGCCTTTTAATGACACACACAAAGTGTGAAATCTAGAATTTGAACTCTGATGGACTGGGGGTGTAATTTCCCTCTTAACCACCCAACCACAGGTTGGTTCTCAACATTTTTTTACAGAACACACAAAAAGGTACATATTTTCACCTTTATAAACGCGCGCATGCACACCCTTATTTCTATGGTCACCTCCTAGATACTAGTTCCAAGACATTTTTGGATTAGGGCATGCCAGGGGCTGCTCTATTTCAGACACCAAAAGAGTTCGTTTTGATCCATTTAGAACACCCCACGGATAGGCCAGAAGGTATGCGTCCTCCCTTGTTGTTGGAGCGGGCTGGGGTGCACCCAAGGGGAAGGGGCCACCCCATTTTCATTCATTTCTCCATTTCCCTCAATTTGCATATATGAATGAAAATAGTAGAAAATAAATTGCACTTAATAGCTAATAAATTACTCCTAGTGAGCTAATCAGACTTCATACACTACCAAACCAAAGTTTCAAATAACACTGAGCTCACGCGACATAGAATATAAGATCATTTGTGAGATCACACATCGTGTAGTTCTTCCATCATCATTTTCTTTTTCTCAAACCAAGCCCTTTAAACCGGGTACATGATGTTTAAGCCGGCCATCATGACCAGCTTCTCTTCGGCAAGCAATTTGGGCTCTACTTTCATTGCTCTTGATCATATCAGGCATTGGTCTATTCAACTTCAAGCTTCCTTTCTTGTACTTCAATGGGTTTTTTTGTAACTCAAGAAACTTTAGCATTTGTTTATCTTTCTCCGGACGTCGAATGGGTGGTCATGCGTTTGCGGATGACACTGAATGAGCATGACCTAGGCAGCGGCTTGGACGGAGAATCTACGATGGCATCGGCATTGGCCAAAGCATAGGCGAACACCTCGTGTTGTATCATGAGCATGACCTGGGCAGCGGCTTGGACGGAGAATCCGCGATGGCATCGGCGTTGGCGCGGGCTTGAAGGGCGTTCGACTCCAGCCTCATTAGCGGCGGCGGAGGCCACCCGTGCCTTTTTCCTTGTTTCTCCAGCTAACGTGTTTGTTGGTCTGAAGAGCTCGTTGCTTTGTCGTGAGGTCTTTCTTTAGCTTGAGCAGTGTCGGAGCATCAAGGGTGGAGGCGGTAGCGGGCGGCGGCGTGTCTTCCACCTCTCGCTAGGGCTTGGGCGGCCGCGCCGGTGGGTCCTGTATGGAAATGGAGGGAGAGAGGGAGGGAGTGTGTCACTGACCTGGGAAGGGCAAGAGGAGGCGCGGACGCGGGCACTATTAGCGTGACCACATTTTCAACCCATTTAGGCTGCAAATGAGGCTCCCTGTACGCGTTTGCATCTCATGACCCGTTTGAGTCGCGACGCTTGGCCGTTCGCTTTCCACGAACGGCCTTGGTCCGTTTGTATCGCCCCCCTAGAAATGTCGTTATATGCAAAAAAAAAAAAAGAACTCTCTCGGCCCATGCATGACTTCGGTCTTCAGGCACTCTCATGAATAAGAAGAGCTAAGAAATAACTCGATCTTTGGCGACGGAAAATGCAGTGTTGAACAGTCAGCCTCATTTATTCAATCCTATTTGACCTCTTTTATGCAGGTTAAAAAATCAGAGCTGGATCTGGACATCAAAGGGAAGAAAGTAGTAAACCAAATTATTGATAGCATGCCACATCAAGCAAAAGAGTCACACACAACCTGGACGAAACCAGCAGAAGGCTGGTATAAACTCAATGTTGATGCTGGCTTCTCCCATGAATCAAACAATGGATCGTGGGGTGCTGTTCTCCGTGACCATGAGGGAAAAGTGGTGCTTTCAGCGTGGGGAATAATACCGTATTGTCAATCAGCTGAAATAGCAGAAGCAATTGCAGCTTTAGAAGGAACGAAAGCTGTGTTACCTGTTGCAGCTATCCCTGTGATTTTAGAAAGTGATTGTGCAACAGTAGTAAACGAGCTGAAGATGGAGGGCACAAGCAAGTCTCCCATGTCGTTTATCCTCTCAGAAACCAGAGGCCTGCTACTCCTCCTGCCGGAGTATAAAGTAGAAAAAGTAAATAGAACTGGAAACTTTGTAGCGCACGATCTTGCTTGTTTTGGTCGTTGTGTGTGGAGTGGGGATGTGCTAGTGAGTGCAATTGCTCCCTGCGCGGTTGAATCAGCTCAAAGAGATTGTAATTCTGGATGTAACCAAGACAATGCTTAAGTAATATACACACCAAAGTTTCAAAAAAAAAAAAAAAGGAAAGAACATGTACAGTGATCAGGAAGAGGAAGTTCGAGAGGGAAACTTGATAGTGAGTACTCTCCCTGCACGCGTAACACGTCACGAACAAGCAGCGTGCGTACATAAGGAAGCTCAGTACCTGATCTGATCTCGTCAACCTCCCGCCCGGTCGATGTATCGCGCGCGGTGGCCCTCACTCACAGTCACAGGACGCCGACGCCGACGGCGGCGACGACGATGGCGACAGCGACGGAGTCGTTCGATCTCGGCTACTGGTCAGCAATTAAACGAAGTCTTGTGCTGGTGTCAGTGAGCACGATCGGGCGCACGTTGCGCGGGGCGTGGCATGTCGGGGCGGCGGGGGCGCAGCGGCTAGTGGCCAGCGGATCATCTTATATCGGTCCTTTTCCCGGCCGGATGCGTCGCACCATCATGCATCCAACCTTCTTCTACCTATCCGTCCAAAGCACTGCTGTCGCTACGGCGACTTCATTCATTTGCTGCTGATGTGCAGCGTTGGTGTCCAACGCAACGGCGCACGCACGTTGGACGTGCCGGGCATTTCAGAACACAAGGCAAAACTATGTGTGCCTGGTTGAACAGAAGGTAGTAAACTATCCCCGAAAAAGAATGCGAGCCTAGGAGGAGCTAGCTAGGCTATGGGACTATCCCAATACACCACAGCGCAAAACAGAATCTAAGCAATGTGGCTGAGCCTGCTGCTAGAGAATCCTTGAGCTCTTCTGTTTTTCTTTAGCTGAGAAAGCCTAGACTCTAGAGGAAGATGCAAATGTTCAGAGATGAAATGTGGATGGGCCTGCTGCTAGAATCCTTGAGCTTTTTGTTTTTGTATAGCTGAGAAAATCCTAGACTTCCTGGCAAACAAAAGAGAAAAGCCTAAACTGTTTGAGGAAGATGCAAATGTTCAGAGATGCAGTCACTTTTTTTTTTTGAGGGCAGAGATGCAGTCACTTTTTTTTTTTTTGAGGGCGGAGATGCAGTCACATGACACTGGGTTCAGGCACAACAGCGGGGTATGTATTCAGACCAGATGTCTATATGGGCTGACCAAAAATTAGTCGGCTACATGGGCTAACCCTTGTTTAGCTCCAACTCTTTTACCCTATGAGCCTATGGTTTTTTTTGTCACAGGCTCATGGCAGGAGCCCAGCTTATCGTCGGCCTGCCGCTTATTAAGAGGCCATGCACCATTAGCCTTAACTGTCCCATACTATTTGGCCCGTTGGTAGATCTGGCCTTCCGCGTGGTTGCTTGAAACTTTTTTTTTGCAAAACACGATTATACACACAGACGTTTAGAAACATGTACATACACGCATCCTTATGAACGCGTAAGCACGGGCACTCTACTCATATAAAAACTAGTTTAAGCAATAGTACTCCAAGTTTCAAACCATTCCTACCATAAAAACTAGTTCAAGCAATACATATTGTGCATGCTAACTAGCTACTAAAGACGCATGCCCTGATGTGAAAGTCACTCAGTTGAGTCATGTAGCAACAAATGTTAAGACACTTAACACATCATAGCCCTCATGTAAAAAAAATTACATCGAGAGGGCAAGCGATTTCTACATAGCCTATATATCATTGAAAAAAATAAAAACAAAATAAAAAATTGCACGGTCGAACCACCCTAACATGTCGAGCTGGATCCGTCCGCCACTGCAACTTGGTGTATGTGATGTGATGGTGTCAGGTGGTTTCACAAGGAGGTGTGTTGACACCTCTTGTTAGTAGTATCGGGTGCTTCATCATAGTGTGGATACTCATGTACTTTTCTTTATCTTTGATCTGTTTTGTAAGAGGTTTTTCTCATCACTTTGTATTGGTTCTGGCGTAAGGATGTGCAAGTGAGATAATTGGGAGCCCACTTTCAAGTCTCTAGTTTAGACTATCCTCTTATTTTTGTGGGATAAATTGGATAATAAAAATCGGATTTATAGAAATAGACCGAGAATCGAGAATAGAGATGCGGAAGAGGCTTACACATCCCTATTCGACACTGTATAGTTTTACGTACGAAGCGATGTGAAATCCTGTTTTGAGTCCATTCAGCCGATCTCAAGCTGCCCAAATCACCTTTCCCAGGTGAAACTCTTATATTCCATCAAGAGCCTAAACTCATTTTTGATGCTAACAGGCTATTTAAAAAAATCATGTTCACTAATGAGCCGATAAGTTATCCTTTTTTTAGACAACTCGCTATATTTGATTAATCAGTAAGAATGTTTACATGAATGTATGTAGAATATGGGATGCCCAGCCACAGGTGGGAGCCAACTCCGAGCGAGGTAACATATTTGGCTAAGTTGCGTGCTTCAAATTTGGAATCCCTTCCTTCAAAGGCGATATTGAACTCATTGATTTACGTAGATCTTTCCTATATCTCCTTGATCACCGCACCATATCTCCCCTTGCCTCCTTCTACAATGTCAGAGACGACCTGCTTACAGTCAGAAGCCACCAGAATCGAAGACATGCCAAGGTCTTCAGCAAGAGCTATAGCTTCCTGACATGCTAAAGTTTCGAGGATATCAAGGTCAGTTATACCACTGAAAACGACCGCAGATGCCCCAAGATAATCACCATTACTCGTTCGACAACTGCAGTTGTATCTCTCCACCTGTCTTTGATACGACTGCATCAATGTTATTTTAGGTACTGTTGTCGGAGGAGGTAAACACTTTTGTTATGCTCTCACCTCTAGGTTCCTGCTTGCACTTGTGACAATGGGTTTAGCTAGTCCTCCCAGCTCCTCCAGGTAAGGAGGAAGCATTGACTAATTAGCTCTTCCTTCCAACTGGATGATGTTTCATATATTAGCTCATGAACCATTTGTGGTGGGTCGACTATACAAGTCGGCAGCGGCCTCATTCTCGTTTCTTGAGGCAACAAATTTGTCTCTAGATATTTGTTGATCTTCCATCACCGATTCGTCTAATTAATCCTTGAGCCAAAATATCTCTGCCATCCTATATGGGTCTCCAAATCTGCGAGGGGTGAGAAACTAGTTCATCCTCGAGGATTGACTAGCTTGGAAAATACGCTGCCTCTGTTATTCCGTGCACTCAACGAACTTATGACCTATAACATTCTCCATGATTGCCTGGCTAAGAGACATTGATTGAATAATTCTAAGTCTCGAAATCCAAGTCCGCCTTGATGTTTTGGCGTAGTCATGGTCTCTCGAGAAACCCACCGCGGTTTCACTTCCCCTTCTCACTACTGGTCCACCAAAATCGTCTTATCAATGAGTTGATATGGTCACACTACTAATACGAATAGATAGGATAAGTTTGTGGGCCGGAGCCGTGCCCACCCCAAGTCTACTGCGCCACTTTGCGGCCCACGTACGACCCTTTGCCTTTCTTCCCAACGCTCGAGCCAAGCTGCTGGGTGGACCAGACTAGGCGAACGTGCCGAACCCGACCGGACCCAAACCACCATCGCTTTCGTCCCCATCCTCGGCGAGCGCCACACCCGAACCCTCGCCCGCCGACGCCGATGCAGCAGCCCTCCTCCTCCTCGCCGCCGGCGCAGCCGCCTCCCGCGGCAGCGGCGGACGCGCCATCTCCCGCTCCCGCTACCACTCCCACTCCCGCTCCAGCCTCGCTGTCTCCTCCCCAGGCGGCTGCGGCGGCGGCGGCGTCGCCGGCGGAACCCGCGCTGACCGCCGCGCAGAAGGCGCTCCGCTCCAAGCCGTCGCGGTCTCCCGAGGACCCCGAAAAGAAGGTTCCGCCCTCACCCAACTTCGATGCCATCTTCTGTACTGTTGGTGCTCCCGCGCTGCTCGCGTTGCGTTGCCGGCTGGAGAGCTAGGGTTTTGCCCGAGCTTTAAGCATTAGGCATGATAACTAATAAATTGCGAAATGGCTGCTGCGAGATTGTTGATTGCTGTGAATCAGCGACAACTACGACATAGTTTGACGCAAGCCCTAGTTATCTGCTGCTGCCTAGCGGAGTTGCATCCAGTCATGCCATTTGATATTGTGTTTGGTTATTTTAAATAGACTTGCATTTAGAATTATTGTGCTCCTTGAGCCATGATTAAGTTGATGAGCATTGTTTGAGAATAATCAAAAGATAATGAACCAGATTATCTAGGCATGAAACTGAGTGAGTAGGTTGTGTTTGCCAGAGAATCCTTTTAATCGCTACCATTTTTTGCGTAGAACACCATCTTAGCCTAACATATGGTGGTCCAGTGTAAATGGTTACCTGCTTCCTATGCGTGAAAAGTAGGGCAAGAGCTAGGCATGCCCTGAAGCGCATCCTCCAGTTATCTTAAGACTCCAGTTTTATCCCACAGTATGGTTCAGCTTTGGCGCATTTCATCCAGAGTGGTTCGGATAATTGAAATGCTAGACACCGTATTGGTTCATAAGCTGTAAAGATATCCCGATTAACTCTTGCCAAAATTATTTCAGCAGATTAAAAAGCTCAAGGACGTGGAGATCAGTTTTCCGATTGTTTACGGAACCATTTCTTTCTGGCTTGGTAAAAAAGCAAGCGAGTAAGCAATCCCTTTACGGAAACTTATTCTTTTTTAATTTCATGAAATGATCGAAATGTTACCTCTCTGATCTATAACTACAATGTCTATTGTCTGAAGATCATATGTTTTTTCCTTTCTAGATACAACTCTCACAAATGGACTGTTTACATCCGTCATGCAAACAACGAGGATTTGAGCGTCATAGTCAAGCGTGCAGTGTTTCAGCTTCACCCAAGTTTCACCAATCCGACAAGAGTTATTGAGCAACCGCCTTTTGAGTTGTCTGAGACTGGATGGGGAGAGTTTGAGATTGCAATAACCCTTTATTTCCACAGCGATGCCTCTGAAAAGCGTGTGGATTTGTAAGCTACAAAATTATTTTCTTGAACAGCGGTTTTAATTTTGGAGAGCAGATCTTAGGCTGTAAACTTGATGCAGGTTTCATCAACTTAAGCTCTATCCTGAAGAGGAAGCTGGACCTCAATCAACCAAAAAACCTGTGGTCGTGGAGACATATGATGAAGTTGTCTTCACTGAGCCCTCCGAGGCTTTTTTCTTGCGAGTGCAAAATCATCCAGCTGCTAATGTGCCAAGGTTACCACCTGGTATAACATTGTCTTCTCCAGGTACGCAGCATACTGGCTTGTACTTCCTATTTTCATAGTGGGAAATGATACAGAACCATCAGATTCTTTAAATTATCTAGGCCTTATGGAACATATGGCACACGATAAAAAACGTTATGACAACAAGGATCATCCTTTGAGCCAGTGGTACTCAAACTTCTCTGAAGCAGATGAACTATTAAAACTGGCCGCTGCTCGTCAACAGGTGAGACTTACAGCTATCAGCATTTGTCTTCCTGAGATTATTTCCCATTCGACACAATGCTGGTACAAGGCATTCTTTCCCATGCGACACAATCTAGCCACACAAGTAAAGCTCACTGCTGTCGAGACTAGAATTGCCCTTTTCTTGATAGTTTTCTCATATGAATTTCAGCCAGTAAATGTATTTTAGGATAAGCTGTATGCCAATACAAGAAAAATCTAGTGTCTAGTAGATGATTATTTATTCTGCCTAATATGCCTATCAAGCTTTTGCGGTAACACTGGGTTGCTCTGGGTGTCACTGAAATTGTTAATTGATGTCACACTAGGAACGTTTGGGACCCTAAAACCGCCTGCTTATTCTCGTAGCTTATATATTCCATTTTGCTTGTTTACTTTGTCATGTTGCATCTAATGTTTACAATAAAATTTGCATAGGCATGTTGCATCATTAGTTCATATGAATTTCAGTCAGGAATGTATTTTTGGATAAGGTGTATGTCAATAATAAAAAATTCTAGTGTCTACAAGAAGATTATTTATTCCATCTAATATGCCTATTAAACTTTTGTTGTATCACCGGCAGTATTTTGCTCTGGGTGGCACTGACATAGTCTGAGTGATGTCACGCTAGGAATGCTTGGGACCCTAAAAACGCATGTTTATTTTGGTAGCTTTTATTTAATTTTGCTTGTTTATTTATGTGATGTTGCATCTAATGGTTCCCCGTAGAAATTGGGGAAAATCAGCATCCTGTGATTTGACATTGTTGCCCTTTTCTTCCTCTAGGTGCAAGCTCACATAGCCAAGCTGAGGAGGCAGTTAAGTATGATAGAGGGAATGCCCCAGCAATCCAGAGGTCTTTCTGGTCAGTGAAGTTCACAGTTTTTTTCTGATTAGCAGTGTTCACATTTGTAAATTATGCTCAAGGGTTTGAACTGATGACAAACTTCACTATCTTCTATGTCCAGTTCCCGGCCAACAGTATGGGCACGGCTAATTTTACGATTTCTGTGGTGATGAAGATGCTGGAACCTGATAACAACCCTCTAACAGAATGCGATGAGCGTATCACTGTATCTCTATTGAAGATGTTGCCTTAGGCTTTTGCAATTAATGACCTGCCAGTGTGCATAATCTACGGATTGTACTACCTCCGTGCATCTTAGGGGAACAGTACTTGCTTCTCCTGTTTTTCTATGTCTCTGTTCTGTCCCTCCACACCAAAAAGGTTAATCTGTACTGTTTGTTTCCATCGTTCTTTTGTCGCTTTGCTATATGATGATGGGTTTGTTGTGGTGAAAGTTAGTTAGGATAGCTCCATTTGCTTATTTAACTCTTTTTGGCAGTGTAGCGACTGTTGTTTGTTGACATTCTTGACCTCAGGAAACGTGCAATGCTTCTTGATTCCTTGACAGGGCGCGCATCCAATGAATGTGCCTAGTGTGTGTGGTTAACAGTCAAAAGCAGTGGGTCACCTCCTGCTGTCATCCCTTTGTTCATATGAACTCTTCTTCTCTTAACATAATGTGATGAAATGGGCCACTTCATATCTTGCTGATGATAACAGCTGATGCTTTTACCTTTTTTTCTGCTGGATTCATGGAGTTTTCAACAGTCGACATATTTTTGCTGGTGCGCATTGTGTGCATCTTGAATGGAAGTATGTCGATATGTCTAGTATTTCCTCATCTGAAGCTACTTGCAGAGAAATGTGAAGTTGAGGGCAAAGAGTCATATATTGCGTCGGTAACCAGGTTTTACCTCTAGAGCAGGTGGCACGTTTGGTAGGGCAACTGCAGGATTAGTTCCTCGCCTGTGCACTGCGACTGGACATGAGCAAATGCTGTGCTTGTAAAGGTGAAAGCTGCCGACAATTTTTTGACACGTTACTACTACTCTCGTCGCATGTTTAGTACCACTCTGACAACGTTCCAGTTTCTTATCAAAACTTCCACTTTCATAGTGCTAAGGTGTGTTTCTGTAAAACATCTTGCCGGCTGAAACTGTGTTACCACCATCTTCACTTATGCTGTTTGTAGGTGTATCTTGTAATTTTTTAGGCGAGCAAAGATATCTGATGCTTAGGCATCCTTAGGGCATCTCCAGGCTCCAGCGGCGCGACGCAAATGGTCGCTGAGCGACCGTTTTCGTCCGCCGTGACCGGAAATGCGTCTGGGCCCTGCTCCAGCGGGGCGACGCAAAGTGACCGGCCCGTACGCCGAGACGCAAACCAGGCCCAAATATGCGGCAGGTTTGCGTCTCCGCGGACGCTGCGCGGTCGCGGAAAGTGTCCGCGTTGGGTGCATCCGGGCCCGATCGGCAGTAACTATTTAAGCAAAAGTTTTTTAATTACTATTGATTGGCCAAAAGGACCATCTTTACAGAGATGGTTAGTCGAGTTAACCTAAAACTACAACGGCTGTACCTACTCGCCGTCGCGCGGCCTGCACCGGCCTCGGTTACTCGCAGTCGCGCGCCCTATTACTGGCCGCCGGATGGGCCGGCGCCGTCGTCGAAGCGGGAGCGCTTGTTGCACTCCGCGCGCTGCGCACGCCGGCGAACAGACATCTCGTCCTGCCGCCTGCGGCGTTTGAGGGCCTCGGCCAGGGAGCTGTCCCACAGGGCCGTCACCGTCGCAAAGGCCACCTTGGTAGCCGCCGTCGCCCGGCCCTCCTCCTCCTCTGCCGCCGCCTGGACCGCCGCCGCCCGGGCCTCCTCCTCCGCCGCCGCCTGGACCGCCGCCGCCGCTTCCTCCTCGGCCTGGACCTCGGCCTGGATCGCCGCCACCTGGGCGACGAAGCGGGCTCTGTCCCTAGCCGCCGCCGCCACAGCTTCGTCCCTGGCGGCGATGGCGACCTCCAGCTCCCGGTTCTCCTGCTCGACCCGCGCGGGAGAACGGCTGAAAGAACATCTCTCATATTATGTTTTGAGTGTTTGATGTCAATATATGTGATACACTAATGATTTTTTAAGTGGTACAGGGATTACATAGATATTTATTCATGTGTGTTGGATTTGATCATCTGCCAAAAGATATCTGAAAATGTTGGGTAGGCCGGATAATCCGGGCCGGATATTGTTGAAATATCCGGCCCCCTGATTTCGGCTAAGTCTTCGAGGAAAAGCAGCTCAGTATGGGGGCCGGACATTTGCCCGGATATTGTCCCGGTATTGTACCAGGGCCGGAATATCCGGGCCGGATATTTTGGAAATATCCGGGCCCCCGTTTTTGGCTAAGGACTGGAAGAAAAGTGGCTCGGCATAGGGCCGGATATTTGACCGGACAATGTCATAGTTTTGTACTGCAGGCCGGATTATCCGGGGGGGGGGGGAATTATCACGGCCCCAACTTAGGCCGGATTATCCGGGGGGGCCCCGGAAGACTCAACGGTTGGATTTTGGGGAGGGGTATTTATACCCCTCTTCTTCTTCCTTACCTCTTTGCTCAATCATTGCTCAAGAATTCTGCCAAGCTACACCACCATTAGAGCCACCTCAAGAAACACAAGATTTGCAAGATCTCCTTCCTCCCCCAACCAAAGCTCTTGATCTTTGGGGATTCGAAGGAGAAGCCACCGATCTACATCCTCACCGAAGCGTTCTTCATTTCCCCCTCACTTGTTTGAGGGATCTCATGCTAGTGTTCCTATTTGGTCCCCTAGTTGATTTGTTGTTGATGTGTTGTTGTTGATTGTTGTATTGTTACTGATTTGGGAGCCTCCAATTCAGTTGTGGATGTGTGCCCCAAGAACCTTGTAAAGGCCCGGTTTCCGCCTCGAGGAAATCCCTTAGTGGAAGTGGGCTAGGCCTTCGTGGCGTTGCTCACGGGAGATCCGAGTGAAGCCTTCGTGGGCTGTTGGTTTGGCTTGCGTAGCAACCACACTCCTCCAAACGTAGACGTACCTTCTTGCAAAGGAAGGGAACTACGGGAATCATCTCCGTGTCAACGCGTGCTACACTCTCGGTTACCTCTATCCCACTCTATCTCCTATATATTGCGTAGCTATATCTTGCTTAGTTGATAAACTTGTCATATAGGTAAATTCACTTAGTTGCATATCTAGAGAATTTACCTTTGTGTCAAACCTAAATTGAAAAAGAACTAAAAATTGGTTAGCACCTATTCACCCCCCTCTAGGTGCGGCATACGATCCTTTCAATTGGTATCAGAGCCTCGGCTCTTATTTCGGGCTTAACCGCCTAAGAGTATGCCGGACGATGTGCCCCCGGTAGAGGCCGGTAAGGTGGTCACCATGGAGGACATCAATTCGTTGAGATCCTCCATGAACGCTCAAATGGAAAGCATGAGAAAATTGATTTCCGAGCTTTTGACTTCGGTCCCTCCTAAGGCTCCCGTCTTAGAGGTAAAGGACGCGGGTGTGTCAGAAGAGGGAGGTGCTTCGGCACTACCCTCCTCTACCAAACCCGTGGAAGGTGATAACTTAAACACTAACAAATCTCCCATTACATCTCCTAGTGGAACTAGTGGAGGTGAGAGCTACAATCGAGTAGCTCCATCTTTTCTATCTCCCGATATACCGGTTCCACATCCCCATTTGAACATTCGAGGCGACCCACCTAAGTTTTCCGTTGAGAATTACGATACTTGGCGATTTGAATTTCGCTCTCATGTTTGCAGTGCCTCCAATGAACTTTGGAGAATCATCCAGGAAGGCTTCAACCCTTACAACCCCGACAAGTTGACTAGAAGAGAAGCGGTTGATAGTCAACTCAACAACACCGCCTTGCACATGATTCAAACTAGTGTGGGGACAAAGGATTTGCCTCGTGTTCGGAACTACACCACCGCCAAGGAAGCTTGGGAAGGTTTGGCCGCTAGTTGCATTGGAAGTGAGAGCACGAGAAGGAACAAGTATAATGCTCTTCGGAATCAAGCCGAAGGATTCATGAAGGCTACTGGATGAAGATCATCAAGACATGTATTCAAGACTCCTCATTGTTGCCGATTCCTTCCGGCTTATTGGTGCCACCCACATCAATGACTCTTGGATCAAGGAGAAGTACATTGAATGCATGATGCCATATGTACCCATTGATGTCAAGACCCTTGTTGGGAGAGAATGCTATTCCTCTCTCTCTTCTCAAGATGCCGTGCACGAGATGCAAGCCCTCAAGGTGCTCGAGCAAAACTCTCATGATTCTCTCAATCGTGCCATTGGTATGTCAAAAGGGAACAATCTTGCCTTGGTGGTCAACCCCGTAGAAGAAGTGTACCCTCAAGAGCAATATAGGGCATCTTGGAGTATGTCCTATCCAGGAAGATTTGGAATGCCACTATCATGATCACATGGCCTTCCATGCAAAGTCTTTTTGGGTTGATCCCTCCAAGGCCAAGGAAGACAACATCAAGAGAAACCACAAGAGTGGGTTCACTAGCTTTGGTCCAAAGACAAGATCATGCTACAATTGTGATGACAAGCGCCACTTCATTGCCGAATGCCCCTATGAGAATAGAGAGCTTCATAATGGAAGGCTCATTCCCAAGGACAAGAGCAAAGAATCAAAGGGCAAATATTCAAAAGCCCCCAACAAGAAGTTCTACAACAACAAGACCAAGAAGGGCAAGAAGACCCCAAGAGTTGTGCTAGTGACTAGGGAAGAATATTCTTCCGATGAAGTTGTAAGCTCTAGTGATGATGAAGAAGGAAGCTCAAAAGAAGTGGCCGCCATTGTCACTACCAACATTCCCTCTTCATCTCTCTTTGAATCCCCCAATGAGAATCCTCATATCAAGAATGCACATTGCTTCATGGCAACGTCCTCCTTGGACACATCTATTGTGCTATCAACTCAAGAAGAATATTCCTCCGGAGATGATGATGGTGATGATGAAGAAGATGCAACCTCTAATGGATTGGTCGCTCTTGCCTCCCTCTCCACTAACTCTTCATCACCAAGTGAATCCCCCAATGAGATCATTCATGTGGAGGAAGAAAGTTGTCTCATGGCTAAAACCTCCAGAGGTATCATCTCCTAGCCCCTCTATGCCTAACATATCAAGTGATCTAGGGGTTGATGATGCTAGTCTAAAAGTGAAACAAGAAATGCTAGAATTTGATGAATTCATGTTTAACCTACAAGGTATCAACAAAAAGCATGTTTCAAATCTCATGGCTCGTTTAGCTCAACAAAATGATATGCTTGAGAAAAAGGGTCAAATAGAGAGAGAAGACTCTCTTGAAATCCATGCTCTTAAAAATATCCTTGTGGAAAGTCAAGAAACTATAGCCTCTCTTGAGGAGAGGCTAGAAAATCTTGAAGAGCCTCAAGATGAAATTAACAAGCTCACTAAAGCTAGAGATCATGCTAGGGCTAAGACTAAATTGCTTAAAAAGGAAAAGGCCCAATTTGGTGTTGATCATGAGAAACTTGTGAAGGATCTAGATGAACTAGACAAAGCTCACAAAGCTTTGAAGAGTGAATACTCTCTCCTATCCAAGTCAAATGAGCAACTTCAAATTAGGCTTGCTTCATATGATGTGCCTAGTTCCTCTACTCCTTCTTGTGATCATGCAAATATTATTGAGGAAAATACTAGGTTGAAGGATGAACTTGCTAAGGCTTCCTCTCCCCAAAATAAACTTTCTTTGGATGATCTTTTGAGTAAGCAAAGATCAAACAATGGGAAGGAGGGCCTAGGTTACAATGCCAAGGCGAAGAAGGCTAACAAGCAAAAGGCCAAGCCCGCACAAGAGAAAAAGAAAGATATCACCAATGGTGAAGCCCCTAAGGGCAACACCACTAATGATGATAATGCGGGAAATGCTAACCCTCACTATGTTCTATTTAAAGATTATTATGGTGATGTTTATGCTAAATATGTTGGCCCATATGATGGTTATGTTGCTTGGTCTATTTGGGTCCCAAAGACCCTTGTTGCTAACAAAAGAGGACCCATTGAGAAATGGGTACCTAAATCCAAGAATTGATCTCATGTAGGACTATGCCGCCGGAGGTTCAAAATGGGTACTTGATAGTGGATGTACAAGTCATATGGCCGGCGGCAAGAACCTCGTCAAGGAGTTGAGGCCCAACATAAACAATATCACCGTCTCCTTTGGCGATAATTCTACATCCGAGGTATTGGGTTTTGGCAAGGTTGTGGTTGCACACAACATAACACTTGTGGATGTCATGCTTGTCAAAACCCTTGGTTACAATTTGCTTTCCGTTTCCGCCCTTGGCAAGATGGGTTTTGCCGTCTTTATTGATAATGATATTGTGGTCCTCTTGTGGAGCAAGACTCTAAAAGTCGCTTTCGTTGGGTATCGCGAACATAACTTGTATGTGGTGGACTTTTCGGGGACCACCACTTCAAGTGCGATGTGCCTATTCGGAAAGGCGGATGTGGGTTGGTTGTGGCATCGCCGCCTAGCCCATGTCAACATGAGAACTTTGCAAAGTCTTCACAAGGGGAACCATATTGTGGGACTAATGGAAAGTGTTTCTTTTGCCAAAGATCGTGTTTGTAGGGCTTGTGTTGAAGGCAAAATGCATGACTCTCCGCATCCAAGCAAGACTATCATCTCTTCCAAGAGGATCTTGGAGCTCCTTCATGTGGATCTCTTTGGTCCCGTTACTCATGCAAGTCTTGGTGCGAAGAAACATTGCTTGGTGATTGTTGATGATTACTCAAGATACACTTGGGTCTACTTTCTCAAGACGAAAGATGAGACTCAACAAATATTCATTGACTTTGGCACCGAGGTGCAACGCCAACACAACCTCCTCATTATGGCAATAAGAAGTGACAACGGCTCCGAGTTCAAGAACTACACACTCAATGATTTTCTTAGTGATGAGGGGATTCGTCATCAATATTCCGTCTGCTTACACCCCTCAACAAAATGGTGTTGCGGAGAGGAAGAACCGGACTCTTATGGATATGGCAAGATCTATGATGGCGGAGTATAAATCCCGCTATAACTTTTGGGCCGAAGCCATCTCCACCGCTTGTCACTCTTCTAACCGGCTCTACCTCCGTGAGGGATTGAACAAGACTCCATATGAAATACTCACCGGCAACAAGCCTAATATCTCATACTTCAAGGTGTTCGGTTGTAAGTGTTTCTACAAAATCAAAGGAGTTCGTTTGTCTAAATTTGCTCCTAAAGCTTTGGAGGGTATATTTGTTGGTTACGGTGCCGAATCTCACACTTATAGAATCTTTGATATAGCCTCCGGGATTATCATTGAATCTTGTAGTGTGAGGTTCGAAGAAAATGATAGCTCCCAAGTGAGGCAAGTTGATGTATGTGCGAGGTGATGAAATACCTCAAGATGCCATAGTAAGAATGGGTGTGGGATTTTTCCGCCCCATTGAGGGACACGGTGTGGCGTCTCGGGAAGAACTATGCTCTACCACGGTGGAGCCCTCATCCTCTCAACATCAATAAACCCCATCTCTTGAAGCTAATGATGCACCAACCCAAGAACAAGAAGGAAACCCTCCCTCTCATGAACAAGATCAAGGACAAGATCAACCAAGCATTCAAGATCAACCATTTGATATTTGCACTTCACCAAACATTGTCCAAGATCAAGCACATGAGGTTGAGCATTCTCAAGAAATTGAGGAAGCTCAAATTGAAGGTCAAGACGGGGACCCAAATGATCAAGTTGATCAAGTGACACCTCCAAGGCCTACCAAGGAGGAGATCGAGGCCCGTCGTCTAGCTAGAAGAGAAAGGCAACTTGAACGTCTTGAACACACACATGATAAGGTTCTTGGTGATGTAAGGGAAAAGGTCTCCACAAGAAGGCAATTGGCTAACTTTAGTAATCATCATGCTTATATCTCCGTTGTGGAACCCAAGAAAGTATTTGAAGCCCTTGAAGATTCGGATTGGGTGGAAGCCATGCATGAGGAACTCAACAACTTCAAGCGCAACAAAGTGTGGACCTTAGTAGAGAAGCCAAAGGAGTGCCGCAATGTTATAGGCACTAAGTGGATATTCAAGAACAAGCAAGATGAGTTTGGAAATATTGTGAGGAACAAGGCAAGATTGGTGGCTCAAGGTTTCTCTCAAGTTGAAGGAATTGACTTTGGAGAGACCTATGCTCCCGTGGCTCGTCTTGAGTCCATCCGTATCCTTCTTGCTTATGCATCGCATCATAACTTTAAGTTGCAACAAATGGATGTTAAAAGTGCATTTCTTAATGGTCCTTTGCATGAAGAGGTTTATGTTAAGCAACCCCGGGGGTTCGAGGATCTCAACTTTCCTAACCATGTCTACAAGCTTGATAAAGCACTTTATGGTCTCAAACAAGCTCCTAGAGCTTGGTACGAGCACCTTAAAGAATTGTTGGTAGACCAGTGAGTTTGATGTTGGGTTAATCGATCCCACTCTTTTTACTAAGAGGGTCAATGGGGAGCTTTTCGTTTGCCAATTATATGTTGATGATATTATCTTTGGCTCTACTAACAAAGCTTTCAATGATGAATTTTCAAAGCTTATGACCGATAGGTTTGAGATGTCTATGATGGGAGAGATGAAGTTCTTCCTTGGTTTTGAGATCAAGCAATTGAGAGAGGGAACCTTCATCAATCAAGCAAAATATCTCCAAGACATGCTCAAGAGGTTCAAGATGACCGAGTTGAAGGGTGTGGCCACTCCTATGGTCACCAAATGTCATCTTGCACTTGATCCCAATGGTAAAGAGGTGGATCAAAAGGTATACCGCTCCATGATTGGATCCTTGCTTTACCTTTGTGCATCTAGACCGGACATAGTGTTGAGTGTTGGTGTGTGTGCAAGGTATCAAGCTTCTCCTAAGGAAAGCCACATGATGGCTCTCAAAATAATCTTTCGATATTTGGTTGATACCCCAAGATATGGTATTTGGTACCCCAAAGGCTCAAGCTTTATTCTCAATGGATATACCGATGTGGATTGGGCGGGTGACAAGGATGATAGGAAATCAACTTCCGGGGCTTGCCAATTCCTTGGTAGGTCCTTGGTGTGTTGGTCTTCTAAGAAGCAAAATTGTATATCTCTCTCCACTGCCGAAGCCGAATATGTTGCCGCCGCAAGTGGATGCACTCAATTGTTATGGATGAGGCAAACTTTAAAGGAATACGGTGTCATTTGTGACAAAGTGCCTCTATTATGTGACAATGAAAGTGCCATCAAGATTGCCTATAATCCGGTGCAACATTCAAGAACGAAGCATATTGAGATCCGGAATCATTTCATTAGGGATCATGTTGCCCGTGGTGATATTGAGCTTATCTATGTTCCTACCAAAGATCAACTTGCCGATATATTCACGAAGCCTCTTGATGAAGCAAGGTTCTCTTATTTGAGGAATGAGCTAAATATCATTGATTCAAGGAGTATAGCTTGACCATCTTTCAAACACACCTTTGTCTCAAAACTTTATTTGGTTTAGATGTGGGCATGGAAATAGGGGAGTGCGGTTTAAACTATTGAGCTATCCCTCCCCCATAATGCCAACATTAAATAAAATCATTCTCTTTATATCATATAATGATATGTGAGCTTCAATGATGAGTAGTGGTTTTGGGCCCAAGATACATCTTCGCGGTGCCGTGCCATAACACTCATATATGGTGGCCTAGGCCACCACACTCTTCTTTGTGAAGAGTTGGAGTTATTTGGGTCTTATCGCCTTTTATTTGACAACTCCATGTTCTTATGGGAAATCACTCTAGTTTGGCCTTATTTGCTCATATCTTGCAAACTTGAGTGATCATGTACCATTAACAGTTTGTATTTTCTACAACCTAAGCCTACTCTCTACCATAAGCCATTTCCATCTTGCTCATTTGTCATGTTTGGTAAAAAAAATTGGAGTTTGAGGTGTTTCGGTCGGATGATCTAGGTTGCTCCATCTTATTGGTAAATTTGCACCTTATATGTGACGTGATACTTTATTGCATCACACATGAGTCTTGCAAATAACCAACGAAAGATGGGACGGATTCCCCGTGATTCTGGAATTTTTCAGAACCCCGGATTATCCGGCCCCAGGAGACACCGGATTATCCGGCCCGGCCGGATTATCCGCCTTAAACTAGGGCCGGATTATCCGGCCTGGGCAGATCTTGAAAGGGTTGAGGACGAGGCCGCGGGGGGGGGGGGGGCAAACGGTTCACACCACCCCCACGCGCCTCTCTCTCCTCTTTCTCCTCTCAAGTTCGCCGGACCTCCTCCTCCTCGCCGGAGACGCTCCGTCCGCCCCCTCTCGGAGTTCGTGGGTGGATCGGGTGCATCTCCTCCCTAGCTACCTTCTCCTCCAAGCGGTTTCCACAATGGATGTGGGTATGATTCACAATCTCTAACCCTAGATGTTGTGTTTTATATGTGCTCTTTTCTTGGTGGAATTGGTGTCTAGTTGTTCCAAACCTTTTGTAATGTACTCCTCTTGCATGCTATGAGGCCGATCTAGTCTTAGACATGTTTTTGATTGGAAAATTTCAAATCTCGCAGGGCCGGATTATCCGCCCCCCGAGCTGGCCGGATTATCCGGCCCGGCCGGATTATCCGCCCCAGGGGACACCGGATTATCCGGCCTGGAGCTTCATCGCCGCTGCAGTTTGGCTTCAATCTATCATGTCTAGATTTGTACCGACTTATAGCATGTTTCTCGAGTATATTACTGTATCTTACATGACTTATGAGCATTACCTTTCCTTTGCTACCCGCCTTTGCTTCTCACAGGTGGTGCTTCTCGGGGTGGTCGGAGACGCCCAAGGCATGATCGATCTAGTGATGAGTTTGCCTCCAATGCACCTCGCAAGTCCGTCACTTCAAGGCGGAAGAACAAGGAAGTGAGGGAGAACTACAAGACCATGGACTCAGTTTCTTACTCCGCTATCCGCTTGAAGAAGCTGGTATGATGATGTCCCAAGGGATGAAGACATAGCGGGCGGGGAGATGCTTGGTGCACTTGAGCAGGAGTTCATCTACAAGGACATCTATGAGCCCATGAAGAATCTGAGACCCATGCAAGCTATCGATGTGTACATTCTGGCAATCAACGATCACTTTGAAGATGCAATCTGGGTAGCTGGAAAGATGGGCTTGCTTGATATCATGAAGATTCAGTGTGACTTTAGCCCAGATTTGGTGAAGCAATTCTTTGCCACTTTGGCAATCAGGAAAGATGAGGAACACACCATGGAATGGATGACTGGCTCCACTCACCTGCGGTGCCACTCTGCGCCGGTTCTGTGGTTATCTTGGAGTTCTGTTGATGGGGGTCGTCGCCTTCATGGACCACAACGAGACGGATAAGAATGCTCTTGTGCATCTCTATACCTCGGCGGGAAAAATTGGTCAAGCTAAGGGGTCGCTTCCCATATACGATCGGTTAGCTTCGGTTCTTTCGGGCAACCATTTGCCCAAGTGGTGGCAACAATGATGCTCTTCGGGGAGCCCTTGTGGACCTTATGCACCTCAGCTATAAGTGTGCTCGTGATGTGAATGAAGAACGGGACTACACTCTTGATGTCATGGACTTTATCTTCCATGAGATCCATGATGCCATGGTCTCCCGGACCACCATACCCTATGCACCCTACATTCAGCTTCTCATCAACAACTCTGTGGCTGGGGTTGATGTAGACTTGAGTGGGTATCCTTTGGTGAAGCACCATGTCAAGAAGCCCTACAAGCTTAAGCCAGTCTCTTCAGCCGTACCTGCTCCTGACACTTTCATGCGTGATGCTCTCTCTAGTGGCTTTGCTCCTGCTCGTCACCCTGATGTCCCGGCTATGAGGAAGCAAGTGAGCCGACTTAGTTGGTTTCAGCGTCACATCCTGTGCATGAACATTGAGATACATAAGGAAAACTATGCTGCTAGCCGAGAGCGTTACGAGATTAAGCACACTCGAGGCGGTTATTCTTCACAAGCTCGGTGGTGATCAAGGACCCCCGCCTCGGCCTCCGGCTCACCGGGGTTACGGTGGATGGCACTCTGCACGAGTTCCATGGAGTGAACTTGATGACCGCCTTCAAAGGTCCAACACCTCTCGCCGCTCCCCGGATGCACCTGACACTGATGAGGATGAAGAGGAAGCGGCAGACGAGTCCGGTGATGATTATGCCTCCGAGTGATTCCCATGGGACGAGTAGCATCGCGCTTTTCCCTTTTTGGCGTTTCGATGCCAAAGGGGGAGAAGTGTTCTATTAGGAACTATCTCGGGGATTTGCATGGTTTAGGCACAAGCATTTGCGTTTACCATTCCTTTATTGCTTGTGTTCCCTCGTATTTGCACTATTTGCTTTGGTTGTGTCCCGTTTAAAACTATGTGCTATGTGGTGTGAGACATTGTTAAGTGTGAGACATTGTTATGGTTTTCGGATTTCTATATGTTGAGATCAAGGATGCTATATTATGTGTGATGTTATATCTCCGTATCTTATATCTACACATGGGTATGACTTCTTGCATCCTATCTCAACTTCATATTTGTTTATGTCTCGTGTTAGAGCTCATGATGGATATCTCTAGTGTTGAGGCAACTCAATCCTATGTGTTGTGTATTTGTATTCAAATGCAAATTACTTATATGCACACATGTAGGGGGAGTGCCTCTATGTTTTTGCCATCATGTTTGTCTCTATAGTTATTCTCTTGCAAATCTGTATATTGTCATCAAACACCAAAAAGGGGGAGATTGAAAGAACATCTCTCATATTATGTTTTGAGTGTTTGATGTCAATATATGTGATACACTAATGATTGTTTAAGTGGTACAGGGATTACATAGATATTTATTCATGTGTGTTGGATTTGATCATACGCCAAAAGATATCCGAAAATGTTGGGTAGGCCGGATAATCCGGGCCGGATATTGTTGAAATATCCGGCCCCCTGATTTCGGCTAAGTCTTCGAGGAAAAGCAGCTCAGTATGGGGGCCGGACATTTGCCCGGATATTGTCCCGTATTGTACCGGGGCCGGAATATCCGGGCCGGATATTTTGGAAATATCCGGCCCCCCCGTTTTTGGCTAAGGACTGGAAGAAAAGTGGCTCTGGCATAGGGCCGGATATTTGACCGGACAATGTCATAGTTTTGTACCTGCGGCCGGATTATCCGGGGGGGGGGGGATTATCCGGCCCCAACTTAGGCCGGATTATCCGGCCCCGGAAGACTCAACGGTTGGATTTTGGGGAGGGGTATTTATACCCCTCTTCTTCTTCCTTACCTCTTTGCTCAATCATTGCTCAAGAATTACTGCCAAGCTACACCACCATTAGAGCCACCTCAAGAAACACAAGATTTGCAAGATCTCCTTCCTCCCACAACCAAAGCTCTTGATCTTTGGGGATTCGAAGGAGAAGCCACCGATCTACATCCTCGCCGAAGCGTTCTTCATTTCCCCTCACTTGTTTGAGGGATCTCATGCTAGTGTTCCTATTTGGTCCCCTAGTTGATTTGTTGTTGATGTGTTGTTGTTGATTGTTGTATTGTTACGGATTTGGGAGCCTCCAATTCAGTTGTGGATGTGTGCCCCAAGAACCTTGTAAAGGCCCGGTTTCCGCCTCGAGGAAATCCCTTAGTGGAAGTGGGCTAGGCCTTCGTGGCGTTGCTCACGGGAGATCCGAGTGAAGCCTTCGTGGGCTGTTGGTTTGGCTTGCGTAGCAACCACACTCCTCCAAACGTAGACGTACCTTCTTGCAAAGGAAGGGAACTACGGGAATCATCTCCGTGTCAACGCGTGCTACACTCTCGGTTACCTCTATCCCACTCTATCTCCTATATATTGCGTAGCTATATCTTGCTTAGTTGATAAACTTATCATATAGGTAAATTCACTTAGTTGCATATCTAGAGAATTTACCTTTGTGTCAAACCTAAATTGAAAAAGAACTAAAAATTGGTTAGCACCTATTCACCCCCCCTCTAGGTGCGGCATACGATCCTTTCAACGGCCCCTACGCTGGATCGAGTCGAGGTCGGAGCACATTAACCCCCTAGCCATGGCCATCGCATAGCTGGCGGCTTCCTCCTCGGCCACCAAAGCCTGGCGGCGCTGGGCGTCCCCTGCCAGGGACTCGAAGGACGCGACCAGAACCCGCTGGTAACCGCCGCACTCGAAGCGCGTGGGCACGGGGGGGTCGTCGTCCGCGATGTCGTGGATGACGGCGTGGGCCGGAGGAGCCGCGAGGGCCGCCCGCGCCTCCTCGAGCTCGGCCCTGGCGTCGGCGAGCTCGGCCATGGCGTTGGCGATCTCTGCCCTGGTCGCCGCGAGGCGCCCTTCCGCGCGCTCTGCCGCCTCCGCCTCCGCGACCTCCGCCTCCGCCTCCGCGACCTCCGAGTCCGAGCTCGCTGGGCCTCAACGCCGGCGGCAGCTACCTCGTCCTCCTCCTCCTCCGGGTGGAGCTGGCGGCAAATGTCAACAACTTGCTCCCAACTCATGTGGTCCGCCATGGATGGATGGTAGGGTGAGGTGTGCCCGTCGCACCCGGCGGTGTCCACCGTATATAGCCACGGAGGGGCGGGAAACGGGGTTGGCGCGCAGGGCGTTTCCCGCGCGCGCGAAACGCCGGCGAAACTTGCGAATGTATTGGGCGCGTGCGGGAACGATCGTCGTCACGCGGGAACAGTTAAACGCCGGCGGCAGTCCTCGACGGGACGTAAAACGCCATTAGCTACCTTGACGCTGTCCCCGGATAAAATATGCGTCCGCACCGCTGGAGCTACCCCCGACGCAAACGGTCGCCCTGGGCCACACCGCGTCCGCGGGCCGACGCAAACGGACATTTCGGACGTCCGAAATACGTCGGCCCGCTGGAGATGCCCTTAGACCAAAGAGTGATCTTTCAGGATTGGTAGTTGTGTGTCACCACCTCCCACCTATCCTACACATTCGAGCAAGGTTGTCACTGCGAAGCTATAGTCAAGGTGCACGGGTTTTACTGTCTAGCTGTTGGTACTTCACATCTTCGCGGAGAAATCTGGTGCTGAAGTGCCGAAACGGGTGTTACCACTACCGTTTTAACATGACACCCGCGACAGTGAGCAGATTAATGGGGCACACGCTTAATAATCCAGAGGAGCCAACCACCGGCCTATGATTTGGATAGGTGCGTCCCACATTGTGTGGGACTGTCGAACCATTGCTCCTGTGTGAGCTCCGTTGCAGCAGCACACAACTTGGCTAGGGATCGGCCGATCTACTGCAGGTTGGTCCAGGTCTTACAGGCTGTTTCTCAAGGACGAGAGGAGCCTTCGCGAGATCTCTCCCTGTCCCCTCCCCTTCTTCAATCATGCGCCGTTCCCTCCCATGAATGTATCCGAGTTGGCTGAACTTGAGTTCCTGCTTCCGTGCACAACCTAGCTCACACACAAGCATAAGTCTGAATATCTTTAGATATGTGGAAATGTGGTATAAATATCTTCAGATATAGGCACCCCTCAGGTTGGTCTAATTAGACAAAATCCTCAAGGGTGCATTCCAATCGTACATTCTCAAACTCCTTCCTGCCAGGTCTTGATCGAGCGAAGATCTCTTAGCTCCGATACCATGTTAAGTTTTTTTTTTTTTAGAAAAATACCATGTTGAGTTCTGCAAACACCGAAGACATCTCGTCATGCAAACAGTGACTAGATCACCCATAAGACTGACGTCAGAACTGCAGAAACATCTCATGATTAGCGCAGGTACACTTATATGACGCATAATTGGCTACCACACCTAATTAAGCCTAGATTCGAGACCTTGATCGATCCGCTCTCTCTTTCGTTCGTGCAGCTGATTAGCGGATATAGGTTACGTACCGGATAATGCTAATAATGGAGACGTACAACGATAATTATGCGTCCATGGATGGCTAGATAGAGAGGATCGGAGGAGGTAGAAGTTAGCTGGGACGTACGCGTGTAGTACCTGCAACTGCAATCGCATTGCATGCACACGGGGGGGCGTCCTGCTTGGTCGTTGGACGCTCGCTGCAACTTGCTGTCTAGACGGAAATGATTCGATTCCCCCGTACGTCAACATCGACGATCGAGCTGAACCACCGGCCGGCCGGCTCGCCATGTGGAAGCTCAGACGTCGCCGTCGCCCGCCCGGCCCGCCGCCGTCGCCGTCGCCGCGGCCATCATCGGTCGCGCGACGTACTTACCCCTGCATTGCATCCATGCAGAGAGGAGCTCCATCGGTCACCACGTACTTGTCTATCAAATCTTGGCACTCGATCTTCCACCGGGCGATCGACGTTCGACCGAGCTAGCCGCAGGTCGCCGTCAGCGACCGCCTTTGAAGACGACGGCGACGGCGGCGAGCGGCGACGCCTCCGCCGCGCTCGCTGTCCGTGGCAGACATCGGCAACCCTGACAGCTTAACCTTCGAACCCATTCGTGCCTGCTGCCTGTCTGGCCGGTGTCCGAGCTCTGAAAAGAGCAGGTGTTCCACTGTACCTGTAGCCTGTACGCTGCAGCTAGCTTAGCTGCTAATCTGAAAGATCGAATCAAATCCGGCTAGCTTCAATGCTGAAAGCGAACGGACCTCCCCGCATGCACGCCATGCACCGTCGTCGTCGTCCCTCGCGGGAGATCGGAAGGGCGTTCATCAGCTCATTGCATGTGTGTGTGATCTGTTCGTTTTCTTGTCTGCAGCAGCTGCTACAGTATCTCCGGTACGTGTACGTCTCATCGTCTGAAGCCCCTGCCTTTGCTGGTCCTGATTTGGGCAGGACCGGCCCGTTGCGACCGTGTAAGGACGTACTACAGACGTACATATATGGTTCAAGGGTCGCTCGCATTTGTTTTCTCATGTGCGCATATCGATGACGTACGGTAAAATCCAACTCAAGTGTGCCCATGTAGAGCTCTCTGTGACCTAAATGGCCCTCAAGCTATTTTTTAACCACTTTTGCTCATTGGCGCCTTGTTTTGCTCCGGTGTACTTACATGGATCAAAAGGGTTTATTTTGAATTCCGGAAAATCCTCAATAGTCTGTTTACATGTCCAGGTTTAGGCGAGATAATCCTGGGATTTTACCACAAACTCTCATATTTTTGCCTAGCATTTAAAACTCTTTACCATACTAGTATATTTTTTTGGAAAGAGTATTTGACGGGGTGGAAGAAGATTGTGTCTCCCACTCCAAACCTCTTGGGGTGAAAATACCAGAGAAATAAACAAGGTCTCTAGAAACCTTTGACCATCCCTTATGACCCCTTCTGGTCATGTCACTTGGGTTGGCTTAGATGGGCCACTAGACATGTTAGTTGGGCTGGTCAAATATAATTTGAACGCGCCATTTAGTTTGGTTAGTTTCCAAAGATTTTATGAGAATGATCTCTAACGGGTAAAAAAAAGGTAGGTCATGCTTGGTTGCACTCAAATGACATCGTCGTTTTCATCACAGATTTTGAACTCCACACAATTATTAGCGCAGAAAGCAACTCCAGCTGTAGGATAAGCAAATTGCAATTTGCAAAGGATAAGCGCAAAAGAACATAGTCCATATGCTTGAGTTGACATTACTTGGTCCAGTTTGCAATATATCTATTACTAGTATTTCCATTTGAGATAAGTGCCAAGTGCCAACATAATGTTGCAAGTTGGTTGAGCGCCCATACAACCCTGCTGAACAAATACAAGACAGACACACGCATGGGAGGCGCTCCTGATCGAGTCTTGACCCTGCAGTGCAGCCAGATGCATCCTCCGAAGAAATATCTATACTTAACCCCAGACACTACGTGTGAGTGTGAGTGGGGATACAAAGCTCCGAATAATCTACTTGTTGCTTTGAACGGGGAATACTCGGTGGTGCTGGTTCATACTCAGGCTACAGCTTGGCAGAATTATTATAGGTATACTAAGGGTCCCTCTTTTTATTTGAAATATCTAGTCTTTGAAAATGTATGTATTTTTTAAATCCCTACTTGTAACCATACATGTTCTTCCTAAGAATTTATTAAGAACACATTTTATTACAGAGTTTTTGCAAACTAATCTCCTCTTGGAATTAAAAAAGGACGTACCCAGTGTCGAGAGCTCCCGCACTGTGCGGGGTCTGGGGAGGGTGTTAGTGGCAAGCCTTACCCTCACGAAGTGCAATGTGAGGAGACCGCGACTCGAATCTAGGACCTCTTGGAATTAAAGATTCAAAAATATTCGATCTCTGATCTAATCAAACAACCTTTGTAAAAATATTGATGGTCTTTGTCCCTATTAAGATGCAAGGGCAGAACTTTGAAATATTGCGGCATGTGGCATTTCCATGAATATTTATGTGTACGCATGAGACATGGATATGTACCAGTGTTAAAACTTCCAGATATATTTACACTTGGGACGCCTTTTATTTAAGCGGCACCATTTGCTCCTCGGAACCATTTTTATTTACTGAATCTTACGTGTCTACATTGTTGAGATTGCACATACTAAATTAAGCTTAACGGACTTTTCTTCTCTTACTCCATTAATTAAGGAAAGAGATTCCTCCACAAACATGGCTTAGTGTGTTGCATAATGTGAGCCTTAGAATACACAAAGTAACGAGTAGCTTCAAGCCAAATAAGGAGAACTTGCATCAACTAATAAGCGGGCATGAAGAAATGTCTGAACTACATGTGCTTAGGCTCAGTTTGCGTTGGATGAGGCGTAGTGTGAGTGCTTATTTAACAAATGATACTAAAATTAGCAAAAAAATAGGCAAAATAGGATCAAACAAATACTAAATTAGATCAAAGTGGGTGGATGAAACAAGATTATGATAGTCTAGTGCAATGCCAAATACAACATTGGCTTTGTGTTGGTGGTAGGTCCATAGCAAGATTAAAAGCTAGTTCATCTCAAAATTCTATAAGGAAATGTTGTAAGATATTGGCGTGTGTTGTTTTTTTGGTCATAGATGTGGTGTGTCATATTGATATTGCATTTAATTACTGGAAACTTTGTAATTTAATAAAGGTTGTGATTTTGGTTCAGATTGGATTCGAGCCTTGTTCTTACTATGTAGTAGCCGTAGGAGGATGCGTTGAATGGATCTTATGGATATTGGGTGTGGCCGATTGGAGATGACTATACATTTTTTTTTATCAAATATGAATGGCTTATTACCAATGGAATTGATGATGCATTAGTTGTACCTTTGCGGAAAAAATCTTCAAAAAAACCCACATTGAGTTAATTCTTCGAAAATATCTTTGACCCTAGCTAGAGGCTTACATTTTGCAGGTCAATTTCTTTACTCTTCTCCACACATAGTGCTTTGAAGTGCTAGTTAAGCCAGTGCCTCATCTTTGGAAAAGATGGTCCAAAGGTTCCAAGCTAAAAACGGGTGGCTATCCTTGGAGCAAGGAAACCACCTATGAAGGAAGAGGTGCAACCACTAGTGGGGCATATGTAGCAAAGCTTCATAGGATGCATATCTCTACCACTACCAGGCTAATTAATTTAGTGTCCTTTTTTTGTGTTGTGCGCCCTTGTCATTGACCCATCTGTTGATCAAGGTCTAGGAAATCAAATGCTGTGCTACAATATACTGCTATGTCCGAGTGCATCCTTCAATCTATGATGCATCTATCCTGCTACAAATTTGAAGTACAAAATCCGTATACGCCTTCGTTATCTTCATTTTCTACCGTATCTGTTTGTATTTTTTTATGGATCGATCAACTGGTACTGGCCATCCGTACAGTGCCCAGGGATCCGTTTGCAGGGCAGCGAGATATGGCCATGATTGAGCGTGTCTGGAGCAGCAACACTGGCTGCGCATTGAAAGCCGTGTTCTCTCCACACACATCTCTCTATCTATCTGTATCTCCTGCCTGCCTAGCTAGCATGTTCTCCTTTTTGTACATCTGTAAAGCAAAGCACATTCAGAGGATGATTTTGTTTTAGATCTCCATTTTCGGCTCCACTTTCTAATAAAGATGTCAACCCTGTCACCCCACCGCTAATGCTCCTATCTGATTTTGTGCCTCCCCACTTACAGGTTAGATCCTATGTTCTAACATTGACTTTGTATACCCTAAAGAAACATTGACTTTGTATACCCTAAAGAAACATTGACTCTGCATCCATTGTTCCCATCTACGCCATGGAGAATGTCAATTGTGCAGTTCATTATCCATGCATCAGGTGTCTCATGTCTTCAAGATGCAAAACACACGGCTATGTTCATATGGGTATGTTACTCCCTTTCATCCATAACAATTGTCGCTAAACCAGCGGATAATTTTTTTTAACATACTATACACTACAAGAAAAACCTTCCATAGAGACATTTTACTAGAGACACTTCCTACTTTGTCTCTTTAAAAATCACATTAAGACACTTTACATGTTGTAGTGGCATTTTTTGAGACACTTCAGAAATAGTCTCATATGTAGAGACGTTAGTTGAGACATTTCTGTAAGTGGTTGCAGTTTTCATTCTATAGACAAATTATGAGACACTCCAAAGTGTCACAGATAAGTTATCAAGAGGCAACCCGTGAGACACTTTGTTGTATGTCTTTAATTTTTATCTAGAGGCAATGTTTGAGGCATTTTGCTTGTTCTCTAGAGACATTTGTTCTATGTTTGGGTCATGGTGGATAATACTAATTAGAAATTTGTTCCAAGTATCAACATATACTTGTGAAAGGGTGAGATGGTTAATGGAATAAGTCTTAATCACTAAGGTCATGAGTTCGAGTATCGCTTTTCACATGGTTTCTTTTCATTTATTTACTCTAGAGACACAATATAATGCCTCTTTTATGTCTTCTAAAATGTAAAGACATTATTACTATTGTCTCTACCACGTAGAGACACCGCCCGTAGTTACAGTTTTGAGACAATATGGAAAGTGCCTCTATAATTATGTAGGAGCAATTTAAGTGTCTCTACGGGACCAAAATAGTGTCTCTACATGCCAATTCTCTTGTAGTGATATTTCTTTGCAAAAAAATCAACGATCTATTTATAATCACCAAGGTTAGTAGTACGAGTAGCATAAAAAGTAAAAAAATATCAATAGGTCATTGAACCATCTAACGAGAACTACATACACTAGCACAAGTCGAAGGCGCACCGTCGTCCTCACCTCTTCATAATTGAAGCTAGGAAAAATTTGTCCTACTAGAGCTAGTTGTAGTAGACACGCACTAGAGCAGCAACCATCATCAATCATGACAAGGAAGAAACTGACTTAAAACTACACGGACGAACACGAAAACCAAAGATCACAGAAATCCACACTACCAGTGAGTATATGGCGGAGAGGACCTTATTCTGACTTATAATGTAGTCCCCAACTCACCATCCTAAAGAAGAATATGAAAAGACCTAAACAAAGAAAGAGAACCCTCCATGAGGGGCCGTGTTCTGCTACGTCTCCAATGCCCCAAGTACATCCGAGGCGGAGCAGACTGCCGTCGTTACCCACAAGGGGGGTGGAAGCGGGAAGCCTATATGGGTTTTACAAAGGTAGCCCAATCGCCTCTCTCTCCTGGACCTCACTTACTGGTTCGGTTTTGTTAAACTTCTTCTACCTGTAGATTAACATAGTACACTTGACTTTGAAGTATGATGATGACACTGCCTACATATACTGTGTATTATGTACCACCTCTGTTCAGGATTATAAGGTCATCGTGTGTCTCTAGATTGTTAATTTCACCAACATAATATGAATTACACAACACATAAATTATATCAATAAAAAGTAAAATATCTGAACTTTCTAATGATATATGTTTTGTAATATATACCTTGCATTACTCTCAAATTTACGACATACGCGTCGGCTTTATAATCCCGAACAGAGGCAGTATTGTAGAATCTTTTTTTTTTTTGAAAGAAGTATTGTAGAATCTTAGCTTTACTCCATGTAAACTAAGCTCAAGGCTCAGTGAACCCTTGCACAAACACCCACACCCACACAAAGAGAGGTCCCCTGGATGAGCAGTAGTTTACAGTGCAGTACGCACCCATCATCAGATCCGGACCATCATTAGATTCACCACGACTCTACTCTACTCTACTCTACCACCACCTCTAGTTCACGTACGGACGGTGAAACACTGTGACAGGTGGTACGGGCCCCAATGCTTGGCCCAGGCCCGGCCGGCAAGCCCACGGGCGTCGCGGGCCCACCTCCCCCGCCCGCTCGTACGTCTCCACCCCACCACCACCTCCGGTCCACCACCTCGGCACCAACCATGGCTGCCTCGCGCGCGCACTCGCCTCCTATATATACTCCTCCGTCTCCCTCCTCACCGTCTCAACATCATCGTCTTCCTCCTCCTCTACATCACAAGCAAGTCGAACGAGCTCACTCCACACCAAGCTCACCACCAATGGCGATCAAGAAGAGCGGCGCGGCGGGGCTGAAGCAGATCCTGAAGCGGTGCTCGAGCCTGGGGCGGCGCCAGCAGCACAACCATGCCGGGGAGGAGCACTGGGAGGAGGAGGAGGCGGCGCCGTCGGACGTGCCCCGCGGCCACTTCGCGGTGTACGTGGGCGAGTCGCGGCGGCGGTTCGTGGTGCCCATCGCGGTGCTGGACCGGCCCGAGTTCCGCTCCCTGCTCCGCCGCGCCGAGGAGGAGTTCGGGTTCGGCGGCGCCGGGGACCTGCTGGTGCTCCCCTGCGAGGAGCGCGCCTTCCGCTCCCTCTGCTCCGCCTCCTCCCTCACCTGCACCGCCCGCTGAGCGCCGCCGGCGGGCATTTGTTCCGTCCGTCGGTCCGGCCTAGCGCCATTGCTAAGCGAGCCGGCGGCCGGCGCGTTCGTGTGTGTAAATACGTGTGGATCTCCATCACCGATCCATTGATTCGACGTGGCGCATGCGCGTATTAGCGCGCGCCCTTGGAAACCACCATTAATTCTCCCGGTGGGAAATCGAGGAAGACGAAGACGAGGAGGAGATCTTAATTTGGCCAGAGATTTCAGAGCTAGCTAGCGAGATTTTTTCAACCGGCCTGTATATATGTTAGCAGTAGCGTGTACGTTGTTTGTGACGTGTTCGAGTCCTTGGCCGCCCTTTAGCCTTCTCCATGATATTCATCTCCATGGAGGAGAGCTTAATTAGGCGCGCGAGGTGAACCGTCATTACATCTTCTTTTTTACTCTGTACATGCGAGCTAAGATATGTTGGCCGGCTAAGCTAGCTAGCGAGGGTTGAGATACCGCGATAAGGGAATGTGCGTGTTTGTTTGCTCTCCTCCATCAGTTTGTGGAATAATAATGGTGGTTATAAATGCTGATATTTGCTATTCTTGATCAAACTTTGTAAAATTAGGCTTTGGTTGAACCTAGAATTCGAACTAAACAAAAAAGTAGGGTGTCATATGGCACTGACAACACTTGTCCGGTGGATGAGAGCATCTCCTATCGCGTTTCCAAACGATGTCCGACAGAAGTGTCGAATCAACTGTTTGTGGGACGCGTGTTGGTGCCGCTTTTGTGATGCGTCCATCCAAGTCGCGTACAGCAAAACGCGGCCTACAAACAATAAAATACGGTAAAAAGAAAAATTCATTTAATTTAGTTATATGTTAGAAAGTTGAGTTGAAAACGGCTAAGTTTGATTGATGCAAACCTAGCCTAGCCTACTCGCCATCTATTGGGCCGCTCTCCGAAGCAAATATTATACGCTCAGCGTTTCTATGCCTCCTCGAGGATCCTCTGTCGCTGTGAAGAGACGAGCCCCCTCCTCAATAGGTGCTCGTTTGACGGTAATTCTGACGTTGCGTCTCCATGTGACCTCGAACTCCTCTCGGGTGCGGGAGTCGTCCTGGATCCCCTTCACTGACTCTTACGAGTCGACATTGGCCTTTTACTCCGCTGACTTCTCCTCACGGTCCAGCCCGTCGTCGCTCGAGCCCTCCAGGTCGTCGCCATCGTTCCCCTCCCCCTCTTCATCATCCAGAACGTCAAAGATGGTATTGAGCCGTGACGGATAAAAACAATTTTGTGACACGCGGTTATATGTCGGGCGTCGTGCCGTCCGGTGTAGAAACGCTGGCGGCTCCTACCATGCTGGTTGTGCGCTGCCGATGAAGGTCACATGGATATCTGTCATCACCATAAACGTACGTACGTGGGCGGGGGCCGTTCCCATGTGAAATGTGTCGACGTGCCGGCCTCTGGCTCACTTTACCGTTCTACTGCTACTACAGTCTTACACAGCCGGCCAGCGTGCATGCATGCGCGCGCAGGGGCAGGGAGGAAGGGTCCTGGCTCCCGGCCGAGGACGAGGACTGGAGTACCCCGACCCGATCCGATCCGTGACTCTGCAGTTCGTACAAATGAACTCTACGTACGGTATGCACTCCGCCGGCATGACCAGCCAAGCCATGCACGACTCAAATGGCACGTCCGTACCTTAGAGCATCTTCACCGCTGCCTTTTAAATAGGCGTCGGCAGGGGCTCCGGCACTACCGTATGGGGGGCGTCAGCATAATATTTTCTATTTAGGAATGTTGTTCCCACACCGGTGCCCGGCTAACATTTTTTGAGTAGAAATTTGGTGCCGATGTTCCAAATCGAAACCCTTTACATATGGATCTTTTCGGGAGTGCTTGCACTTTTACGGGGCTCCAAAACATGCCGGCACTTTTTGGGGAGCGCCGGTGCGGACGCTTTCTCTCACTAGAATCCTAATAGAGCTATTGAAAGCTTTATTGGGAGCGTCGGTGGAGATGCTCTTACCCTGCCGACCGAGCCACGCCGCAGCGACTGCACGGAAGGGAAGGACTATGTACGTACAATACGTTGTTAGAGCATATTCAGCGAGGAAACGTAAATGATATTACTGTAGGCGGACTAGTTGTGCAACCTTCAGAGGCTCGATCTAAACGGACCGACGTATCTAGCGAAACATGTCGGCCCATCAAATTTGGGAGCCCATACGTCTACGTGGACATCGCGTGTGTGCCCACCCGCGTGAGCCAAGGACTCGCATGGCAGCGACTCAATGGTTTTCTTTCTCTAGCCATCGGTGTAGGTAGGCAGACTCTAAAATCGCATGGTGATTGCGCTCGATCCTGCGCTGGCCGTGTCGCCCGACTTTTGGGCTAGCCACAACAATGTTGATATTAATTTCAGCCGTGTCGCCCGACATTTATGCTAGCCACAACAGTGTTAGTATTTCAGCCTGCGCGCCGACATCCAATGCATTGGCCTTTTTAACAGAACAACGAATGTCATTTTCTTCCACAACCTCATCTCTTTCCAATCTCCACCACCACCATAAGAATCGCGCCAGCCATGGCATAGGATAGAGCGGAGGGGGTCTAGGATGACCACCGGCCTTGGGACGTGGGAGAGGCTAGAGTCAACCACCACCGTCCCACCATCATCTCCCGAGTCCATCGCCATTGACCTCGCCGGGTTCGAATTGGGCGTCGCCATCCACTCGGGCATGTACTAGGACAGTTCCGCCTCCCCCCTGAAGTTCACGTCGGTCGTCAATGGCCAAGAGCCCCATGAGTTCGTAGTGCGGGTGGCCAGCGGCACGACCGGTCTATGGTCTGTGTAGGTGTTGTTCGAGTGCGTAGGCCAGATGTGCCTCCAAAACGGCTGGAGGCGGTTCGCCCGCGTGCACGCCATTGAAGTCGGACACCTCGTGGTCGTCAAGTACAACGGATCGCCGTCAATGTCTTCGACGAGATCATGTGCCGCCCCCACTCCCACTCCCACGAAGATGACTAGGCGCTAGGATCTTATACTATGTTTTCATTAATTTTTAGTTTACTATATCAATTTGTTTCAAGTTTCAAATATGTATGCAATCTATGTAATTTGCTCCGATAACAAATTAAATGGGTCACACCCCATGCATTGGCCCAGAATGTGTGGCTGACATGCACCACGAAGTTACCCAGACACCCGGCACACCCCACGATCCGACTGGCGGCGATGGGGTCTGCCCGCTGAGCCGGCCGGCCGGCCGGGGCCCTGGGGCACGCGCCGGCGCCCCCATCTCATCTATCCACCCTTCACGGCAGCACCGATGAGATGAGCGTACTGGTATACACATGACATGCGTCGCAACTTGCAACATGCGACCATGGCGTGGCGGTCCACAGTGCGGCGCCCTGCGGGTATGCAGAACTGGGTCTAGTTATGTCCAGTTGGGAGATATTTGTGCACGGTACGCACATGCCCCTCTGGCCACTGGGTACGCATACCTGCTGCAAACGTACGCGTACACGACTTGTCGGTTTCGCCTACAACGGTTTAGGGTCGAGTGGTCGACTGTTGTACTCGTGCAGGCACGCTCGATCCCAACTGTTTTCCCGAATCCAAAAAACTTTTTTTTATTTATTTATCCGTGTGCCATATGATTCTGAATTTTGAAATTTTGCAATCCTTTACATATAATAGATGCTAAGAGTGCCGATAACGGTGCACCCTCTACCCTCTTTATTTAATAAACTAACTAACTTTTCTAATATGGCACACCCTCATTTTGTAAAAGTTTCGAAAATAATATCACTAATACCCTAATGTTGACACACTTGCATCTCTATCTTTCGACACTTGCGTATGTATAGCTAGCTTGAAGTGGAATAGCAGTTAGAGCATCTCCACTCGTGGCGCTCCCCACGCCCAAATCCGGGGAAATTTTCCTCCGGATTGGAGGAAAATTTGGCCTGGGGAGCGCCAAAGTTCCAGCCGTCCCCCCGGCAGTACACCCCCAACTCCGACCATTTGATATATTTTAAACAAATTCGACATAAAATTTAACAAGTTCGGCAAACAAGATTCATAAAATTGCTGAAACAAATTTAGCGAAAATCAGTACAATGTTTAACAAGTGCTGAAACAAATGAAACACACAATTTTACAAGTTTTGAAACAAATTAATAAAGACAGACTAGTTGGCGTCGGCGTTGGCGTTGCCTCGGAGCGTCCATATGTGCTCCACCAGATCATCTTGCAGATGTTGATGCATTGTAGAGTCTCGAATCTCATGGCGCATAGCAATGAAGGCGGCCCATGATGTCGGCACTCGATGATTAGGGCCGTGCAAGAGGACCCTCTCTCTCATATGGTGCTTCTTGCTCGACCACGGGAACCGGATGTTTTCGCTCATTTTCAATAATCATATTGTGTAGGCACACACAACGGTTCATCACCTCCCACATCCGATCTTTGGACCAAGTCATAGCGGGGAACCGGACGACATCAAATCTCTGCTGGAGGACACCAAATGCACGCTCGACGTCTTTTCGGCAAGCTTCTTGTTTCTTGACAAACTCGCAAAGTTTGGGGGTGCTGGGTCTCGAGATAGTCTTCACAAACGTTGCCCACTTTGGATAGATACCGTCTGCAAGGTAGTATCCTTTGTTGTAGTGCCAATCATTGATCACATAGTTCACCGGGGGAGCATGACCCTCAACAAGCTTGGAAAAGATCGGGGAGCAGTTTAGAACGTTGATGTCATTGTTGGATCCAGGCATACCAAAGAAAGAGTGCCAAATCCAGAGATCATGGGTAGCCACTGCTTCAAGTATCACAGTGCAGCCTTTTTTGTGACCCTTGTACATTCCCTGCCACGCAAACGGACAGTTCTTCCATTTTCAATGCATGCAATCAATGCTTCCAAGCATCCCTGAAAAACCCCTAGCTTCATTTGTTGCAAGGATCCTCTGAGTGTCTTCGACAGTGGGTGATCTCAAGTAAAAGTCCCCGAACACTGCTATGACGGCCCTGCAGAACCGGTAGAAACAATCAAGGGCGGTGGACTCCGCCATCCGAAGATAGTCATCCGCACCATCACCGGGAGCTCCATATGCCGGCATCCTCATAGCCACTCGTGCACTTCTGCAGTGACGAAAATCCAACCAAGCCAGTGCAATCCACCTTGCATCTGAAGTAGGGGTCAAAGTCTCGGATGGCATACACAATTTGCAGAAATAGCTTTCTGCTCATCCTGAAACGACGCCTAAAAACAGTCTCACCGTGCAATGGATTGTCGGCAAAGTAGTCGACGTACAACATGCAGTAGCCCTCCATTCGGTGTCTCGGCTTGCACTTCCGGCGACCTGGTGCCGACCCACCACGTCGACCAGTTGCCACCCCGGCGTACATGCTTGATAAGCAACCGAGGATCATCATGTGTTCCTCGTCTTGGGCGGCGGCTGCCATCTCTTCTCGCATAAGCTCGATGAACATCTGCTCCTCCTCTTTGTCCGAGTCCATGGCCGGCGAGGCAAATGGACGAACATCTGACGGGCATGGTCGAGGCTAGCCGAGACGCGACCGACGAGAAGTAGGCCGCCGTCGAAAAACAGGCAGGCGGAGGAGCAGGCAGATAGGCCCCCGTCGAAAGACGGCGGAATATAAGCAGGTGGGAAGGAGGGACGTCGGAATCTGGGCAACAAAACGGCGGGGTGGTGCCGGCGGCGAGAGAGATACGAGGGGTGGGGGGGTTTGAGCGAGGTGGTGGTGGGGTTCGTGTGTCCAGTCGCCGACAGATCGGGCCCTTCCCCGCTTTCACTCGTCCGGACTCCCCGATAGCTCCCCGGGGGACCGGGGATGGCATGGGCTCGCCGGATGGATGAAGGGCCAAATCCGGACGAAAACGAGAAACCGGGGGCGCGACTGGACCGAATTTCGCCCTCCGGATAGGAAAAACGTCGCTCGGGGGCCTCGTCGGGGAGACGAGTGGAGATGCTCTTAGGGTTGCAAAAGCAACATCCAATCCGCCCAGCTTCATGATCATAGCTGGTAAGACTAGTTGTAACTTTTTTATAAAAAAATTAGTCTGATTTAAACTGGAGTAAGTAAAGCTTTCGTGGGCTTACTGCCGGTTGCAACCCTAGTAGCACTATACACGACCCATAGGCGATGGGCGTTCACTAGTTAACCGGCAATCGCTTTCAACCAGCTCGGACTATTTCTCTCGTCTACGAGCGATTGACATGAGAACAAAAAGGCTGAATACACGAAGATCTTCAGCAGTGCCTCCGTGCATGCAGATCTTATCTCGTATATATTCACGTACGTATTCATTATCCATAGACTTGGATACAGTGCCTATGTCGCAGCCTTGCAGTGAGCCAGTCATTGACCGGTTCAACAAATGAACAAAGCCAAGGACTTCTTGCAGCACACATGAAAGCATCCACAAAGACCGGACCTCATTCACCTCCATGACTGGATGTTATAGTCTGTCTGGTCCACAGTAACACCTACGCCTCAACACTTTTCCACACGCAAAAAACAGCACATCTTGAAAGCTGTTGCAAGGGGTGGGGGTTCTTTTTTTTTTTGACAAACTTGAACCCTGGGCAAAACTGATGCCTCATCTAACCACGGGCGAAGCTATTTTGAAATCTCACCCCTTGAATTCGGCGCCGGCGAGAACGAAGCCGAAGTAGTGCTGGCAGGCACCAAAGAAAGAACGGCACCGGTGGGTTTTGGCGCTGAACCGTTAAGTATGTAGTGAAATTTCACCTAAAATAGTTTCGCCAGCCACCCGCGAGAAACAACAGTTTGGAAACTTTAGTAAGGGTAGTTTTTTTTTTACTAACTTGAACCCTAGACGAAACTAATGCACCTTCTAGCACCCCTGTGAAACTTTTCTAGACTTTCACCGCCTAAGAAAGTCGCCGGCAACGATGGAACCAAAGCAGCGGGGGTCGGCGGCACAGCATATGGCACCAAAGCGAGAACGGCGCCGAACCCATTGAGCCCATTTGTGGTGAAATTTCTCGGCGCCCGACCTGCACAAGTTCAGGTTCATTCTGAATATAGGGATCAAATTTTAAAATATTTTAGCCAAGAAGATTAAATGAGGCATTAGTTTCAGTAAAAGGTCAGACGTGTCAACAAAAAAAACGCAAGGGAGCATGTGAAATTTCATCCTGAACTTAAAAGGTGGTGCTAGTAAAGTAAGTGAGCAGGGTTGGAACGAAACGAATTGAATGGGCAGAACATGGCATGGCACTATGGCAGGGGTTCATGACTTGAGGCAGGCCATGTGCCGCTCTAGCCACACGTAGCTGCCCGTGACCAACACAGGCCGGAACAGGAGAAAGATGGCAATCATAACTCACACCCGAGCTCTGTTCATCGTCCAAGTTGCGGTGCGCACGCACTGTCGTACGCCCCTCCCTGCACGGCTGCACGGACGTACTACCACCCCCACCGTGCACGGCACCCGTATGCATGGACCCCCAACGCCATGTGTAGCAATCTCAGCCAGCCTGCGCCTCCCCTACACTTAGTCACCTCAGACAGCTGGTAAGAAATCTGGCTAGATAATTTCATGGCAGACTCATTCATGGAGATGTAGACCTTGGGGTCCTCGGCAGACACCAGGCGGCAGCAGCGGCAACGGCGTTGTCATGGCGCCGCTGGCGAACCCTGCCGGAGTTGGGGCCCTGGCAATGATAAGTTCTTGGACGAATGGCGAGGAGACGAAACAACTGCTAGGATGTGATCTCTCCTGCGGCGGTTGGGCGATAACGACCTTGTACACAAGAGATCGATTCCATGATATCTCGCGCCGGATCACATGTCGGGCTCGTAATAAAGCAACAAAAAAAAAACGGTAAGTAATGAACTTTTTGTGACATAGCTGAGAGTTCGTACAAGGCAAAATTTAGGAACTCATTTGATGGGTACACAAGATAATCGCTTGAAATGTGGATTCCAGTTTGTTACAGAACTCAAACATACTCTACAGTAATTTTCCGAGGAACGGGAATCAGACTTTCGGCACTGAAGCAAGCGCAACGCCCATTACAAAAAAAATCTTCTCCTGCTTGTGTCCAGGTCGGGCTGTAATTTCCAAGAGATTTTGCATTATGCGACAGCAACTCATACTTTAGTCAACAAGTGAAACGGTAAATGCGTAGAAATAGTACCTTGTGAACCCACTCGTACTCGCCGCTTTTCGTGTCAAAGGTCCCGTGTTGCAGGGTAATCAGCTTGAGAATGAAGCGGGGACCACATTCCTACGTGCCATTAAAAACAGTTCAGGTTACTGCTAAAAGTTAACGAGGTAGAACAACCAGAGCAGCAATTCTATAATGGTTCAATCAGCAGCTGTAAAGGTGGCATGACTGACATGTAAAGGTTAAGATAGTAAAGCTACATGAACTTGTGGGTCCTTGCTCAATATTATACTCACTCCGATCCATATTAATTGATGCTAAAATGGATGTATCTACAACTAAAATGTGTCTAAATACATCTATATTAGCATCAAGTAACATGAATCAAGAAATATGAATCGGAGTACATTCTTTGGAAAACAAGGAATTCCTCTAAGCATGATGGCATAGCAGGATTGTGAGTGATTGGTCCTTCTGAGGTTGGTCAATTCCTGGATTGTGAATATAAATTCTTGCCATCACATAAAAAAAACACTGCAGTATGGAGTAGTAGCTGAGGTACCTGAAGGCGACAATTCACATGCTTCTCTGTTTTGGTTTCAGAAGCCTTGCCTTTCTTGTCCTTTGTCACCACTTTCTTTTCTTTCTCTTCAAATACATACCTGTCATCAGGATTGCAGATTATTATTTTCCAAATTCTGAAGATAAAATAGTATACACAAATTGAACTTATGACACCCTTTTCTGACCAAAAAGAAGGATCCACAGTTGAAAATCACGCTACGGGGATCAGCTAACCATGAGATGGAGCAAGGGACCAATTACTAATTATTATTACTTATTAGTACACAAAACAACCATATATTGACCTTCAGTAATGTTGACATGTAACCCCTACAAACAACTCTTAGACTCATGGAATATGCTCCCTCCGTCTCATGAAAGTTGTCTTGGATTTGTCTAAATTTGAATGTATCTAGACACTATCTAGTGTGTGGATACGTAAAAATTTAGACAACTTTGACGGGACACAGGGAGTACCACATATAACACAGCACTGCCTAGTTGTATTGCACCTTTTGCAAGTCTATAAACTATCGTAGACTCGTGAAACCAAAATTTCCACATCTCTAGTTGTTAACAGGATGCTTTTGCTTAGTTGTATTTTGGTATATATTCACCTGTGATGACGGAAAAATATATAGTCCCGCTGATTATGGAAGGTCACAACTCGGCGGCCACGGAAATTAGGGTCTTGGGGAAAAAGAGATTGTATCATCCTGAATAAACGAAGGGGGAAAGTGAACATGTCAAGAAAATAATAAAATGATGTTGTGAGATACAAAATCATCCTTTGGTAAACGTAAGTGCAAATCCTGAGATCACCTTCCAACACGATGACCAAGGCGCGTAGTGAAATTATTCAACACTAACTCTGGCTTATGACTTGTAGGGTTCCCATGGTTCTGTCATACAAAGAGATAAACCAAAAGGGTAAACAAAGTAATCTGGAATACTCAGGAGTAGAAGTTTCACCGATAGTAGCTTTACATAGAAACAAAAACTGTAAAATGACAAGAGCACATCAAATACAATGATTGCAGAAAACTAGTGAATAGCAGGATAATGATTCAAAAGCAGCTGACAGATATCTTATATCCGTCATACACTTTAAGTGTTCCATCAATCTAGAAAATCATCTACATGGCCATGAATGGATGAGCACAACTCCTTAACTGCAATAAGCTTGCGCATTGCTATAAAGCATGGCGAAGTCAAAACAGCAACATGGATATGTCAGACAGAGACATGGACCAGCCTTCTAGCAGACATGCCATATGACACCGGACATTGACTAATGCGAATCTGTTTATTGTCGGCAAAACTAAGATGCCTAAGAGAGACTAGAGACAGGCTGGAGACAAGTAGGATGATCAATTGATGGCAACTTGAGTTTTATGTTCATTTTCAATGCACCTTTAGTTCAAAAGCTCAGCGGTGTGCCAATATATATGTATTTAATGTCATAATTTTTCCCAACTGCGGTTCTATCTGAACCACATAATTAAATTCGAACTCTCTTATTCATCAATATGTGTTAATCAAGCAAATAAGTTTACCTTCTATACTAGATAATTCTTAATAAGAACTATTGCACAGTTGATCTCAACACTTTTCTGCATTACTATAGACACAACACGAGTCTCACAGAAAAGAGTAAATAATATTGCTAACTAAAAGCAACCTTCCTTCCAGCGCATGAACTAGTAAAATACAAGTATTATGTCCCTTCTTCTAGAAATTAGAAATAAGAGTAACACACATGTCTAAATCATATATAAACTATGTACTTATATGCAACTAAAAAGGTGAATATCTTCATTAGAACCTAGGGCAAGAAAGTAGGCAATATAATTGGTTTGCAGTTACTATTACACACAAAACAGTAAGCAGACAAGCACTGTACTGTCAAAAAAATCCGATAAGATCGAACTAGTTAACATTTTATAAATTCTTGCTTATGGACCCGTAATTGACATCATGAACATGTCAAATAGTTATGCCAATTATATATTCCCTCCGTCCCAAGAAGGCTGTCTGGGATTTGTCAAAATTTGGATGTATCTAGACACTAAATAGCATCTAGATACATCTAAATTTTGACAAATCTCCAACAACCATCATGGAGAAGGAGTATATAAAAAACACCTGGGATTATCAGCACCAGAAGAAGCATCCCTTCAGCAATCAGCTAGCACTAGTTTGTCCTTGTGCGGAATAGTTATGAAAGCTGGGAAACTGAAGGTCCTACTTTTTATACACCAACTTTTTTTACTAGCAGACTTAGCACACAAAGCACACTGCACTGTCACTTGTTAGACATGGAGAAAGAGTATGCTAGGCCACAAAGTAGGTTACCATGTTTAACAATACTAAGTACTTTGTGTTTTCATATGAAGCAGGTATAGGGAAGAGAATAGCTCAAGGCAAGGTCTCACTAGTCATTATCAACTGCTGAAATGCTAGATGTCAATAACAACAGCGAGTCAACACATTCTTCCCAAATTTAAGAGGACATGGGTGCTTATTTTCTATAAATCTCAAACAGTTCATCTAAGTAACAGACTGAGAGTATGCATTTATGCTTAAGAATTGACTATATCTTGTTGTATGACAAGTAATTAACCTCTGTTCATCGTACGTAAAGAAATGTACACAAGCAACTAATGAAATTCACACATTTACTTAACATGAAAGAAGTTACTGAAAACATAGCTGATAATAATAAAAGGTACAGAATATAGTACCTTTATATCCTTCCGCAGAACAAGCTTGGATAGCTTGAAATGTGCAGTAGGGCCTTCAGGCAGGTTGATGATCAGCAGTGCATCTGTGACACAAATGCAACTGTAAGATGTCACAAAAAGGAACATGAGGAAAGAAAAAGAAGTTGATGAATTCCTACCAGGTTCCCTTCGATTTGTGTGGACAACCATAACTGAAGTGAACTCTCTGTTATTTGCATATTCCACAACCTGAAAAATAATAATATGTTACAGCAGATATGGAGACATATATAACTGGGATAATATGAACGGAATATGAGAACTCATCATACTTTCTTGAGGTCATAAGTTCCTCTATTAACATATTGAGCATTTGGTATCACTTGCATTAACTCCTTAATAAAAGCAGGTCCCCTCTGTCAACATATGCAGCAGAAAGAACAACGTTAGATGACAAAATCTTGTTCAGCGAATACAAGTTAACAAATTATCACAGATTCAGAATATCCGGCACAAATACAATTGCAGGTATAGGTGACAAGGAGGTAAAAAATGCATACGCCTGAATTGAAGCGGCATGTGGTAATCAATACTTTCGGGGTTACTACTTGTTTCAGCACTGCATTGAATTCATCAGCATCATTCCCTGCAAACAGCTGCACACAAGAACGATATTAGATACGTACAAAAACTGAGTAAGGTTGACACGCGAGCCTAAAAAAGCATTCCTCCACAGAGAATTAAGTAATAGATATACAAGAGTTCACACAGTGGTAGTGGTCTAAATCACATGTCCTAACAGAGAGATGCTCTCGTAGTGTGTTTTCAATCCATGAGACATCGAGATAAGAAGTCAGCTGGATAATCAGAAAATACTGGTTCTAAACACAATGAAATAGGAGTATTCAACAACTATAACAGCAGCTAAAATCGTAAATTTATTGATAATGGCAGAAGGATGTGGGAACGTACATTTTATCATACAAAAAGATTGTTTGGTGTAACGACACAATACTATATGAATTATATACAAAACAGCATTGCAAACCCGAATTTCGATCTGTTAATTAGTTATACGCATTTGATAGTTCTACTGACCATTTGAATACAGCCTTTTCTGCCCATCACACTAACATGTTACTACAGAAAAGATTCTGGAAAACAAGAAGTACTGTATCCATTGCGATACAATAGTATCCAATCAAACAGTATTGTATGCCATGTTATAACAATGGCATGTGTAAACCAGTTGTGCAGGGTAATAACAAGAACCAAGCACAAGGCTCATTTAACGTCTGGCCAAAATCTCCGACGCCCAAATGTTTTGCCTTTACTTGAGCTTCTAAACAATCCAGCATAGTCAACGATGGTAGTCACGTCTAACATGGATCATGTCCATACCTACTCTCTGTTTCTCTCTCTCATATTTAGCCCTGATGTCAGAAATAAGTAGCAACTACTTCCATTGTTCACAGAAACCAGGCATGGCATAAGACCCCATGTACTTGATGTTTCAGGCTCTTATAAGAACACTTAGAGACCCTCGCACTGATCATATTAGTAAATTGAGCAGCAGAGAAGACATAGTACGAACCTCCTGATCGTCAGGCCGGCACACGGTCTCATCAGGCTCCCTGGTGTTCTCGATCGTGCGGGGCACCTGCTTCTCCGGCACCTGCAACCATCCATTCAAACACAGAACCGTCAGAATCTACCCACAGCCTCGCTCGCACCTCACGGGAAATTCGTTTCGGGAGTGCTTGCCTGCTCGCCGAGCTCGGCAGCGCGCTGGGCGGCCTGGGCGCGCTCGCGGCCGAGCTTGCGCTTCTGGGCCTTCTTGTCGCGCTTGAGCTTGGCGTACACCTCGCTGCGCTTCTCCTTGTTCCTGATCTCCGACGGCAGCGGCGGCGCCGGCTTCGGCTTATCCTCCTTGGGCCGCTTGTCCCGCCGCCCCCTCCTCTCGCCGTCGTCGGCGGCGTCGTCGGTGTCCTGCTTCCGCTTCCTGTCCTCCCGCGCCATCGCCTTCGCCGCCGCCGGTGTCTAGGTTTTGCGTGGTGGGGGTTTAGGCGTCTAGGGCACCGCGGCGGCGGAGAGTTGGGTTTGTGAAGAAGACCCGACCCGTGGGGATGACTGCTGGGCCGTGCATGTATGGACCGGGCTGGTGTACTTTTTTTTTTCTCCTTATAATTCAACTACTTTTGGTCGAATGAACATTGATTTAGCAAAATGCATAAATCTGCCACAATTAATTTGAACTAGAGATAGTAATATTTTTTTATGTACATGCTCGAATGAATTGATGGAACAACTTGCGTTATTCCCTAAGATAGTACATTCATGGTTTGGCCCTATGTATCTACCGAAACACGGCGAACGTAGTCTGGCAGAGTCTGCGTAACGTCCCGAGTTCCCACATCGACCTCTTTTACCAGTTGGTGTGGATTGTGCCATCACTGACACTATCCCACTAACCATACATATTTCCCTCGCTTCTTCCTCGAACATGCACTGCTCACTCTTTCCGCCAAATGTCCCACACGACCATTGAGAGCGAGGCAACGCATCTGCTATCGCACGATATTCATAATTTACCCTATATATTCATCAAATAACAACTATCGATTAGGGTGCAATCTCTTCTTCAACGACCAAGACTCAAAGTAAGGGTCGTATACGAATGCCTTATGAAGAATACCATCTTAAACATGCGTGAGTTGGAGATGTTGGATATGTTTGGTCGCCATGAGAGATATGTCCTGTCCAACAACCAACGCCCAAAACAGGGTTCTACCTACAAACTCCCCTCCTCCCGTGGTAATTTTTAGCCTTGCAAATGTTCCTTGGAATTTTCTTCCTTCTCAATCCCTTCTTGACACGGTATCTTTCTTCTCAAGCTCTTCTTCTCGCCCTTGAGAGCATCTACTTTTATGTTTTACTTCAAACGAAAGTGAGTGTTACATGGCCACAGGAGGTGGTTTTTATAGGATAGGAGTCCTTGTCTGAAGATGAAAACTCACTTTCGTTGGTCTATAAATATCGTTTATGGCACTTGTCTCCATGTATTATTCTCTACGTCCGAGCTTCGTCTATGAGTTCTGTCGCCACACTCATTTTACCATTAGCAACAAGAGTAATTTGTGCTTCAATAAATACTTATGCAACTTGAAGACCTGAAGAAAACCATGCATATAAAAAATGCTAGAACTTCATGTAACAGAGAGACCCTTATAATATCTTTGATATTACCGCTCTTTTCTATTTGTGTTATTCTCTTTATTTGAGCTATGTTTATGAGTTGTGTCGCTAACTCGATGCACTAATTTATAACATAGTTTGTGTTACTTCCTCCGTCTCGGTTTAACAGGCATGCATGCAGTTTAAGATAATTTTTGACCATTGATTTGGTCAAAAAAATATGAATTTTATGTCTACAAAATACATATTATTAGATTTGTATGAAACAAAGCTTTCCAATGATACAATTTTTGCGACATATATTTCCTATTTTATTAACAAATGTAATGATCAAAGTAATTTCTTAAACTACGTGCGCGTCTGTTAAACCGAGACAAAGGAGTATAAAAAGTACGTGTGCAACTTGAAGACCTAGAGAATGTTAGAATTGTAATTATCATCTAACTCCGTCTTACTTGTAGCACACGCCTATACGTGTTGTATACGGACGTGTATGTTGTATTGGTCATATATATATATGTGGAACGGGCTGGGATGTTCACCCAAGCACCAAAACCCTAAACCTTGTTTTTAACTTGGTATCAGAGCAGACGCAGCCGCCGCTGCGATCCCATCTACCGCCGCCGCCGAGAGACCTCTCCTCCGCGTGCCGCGATGACTTCCTCCCTCCAACTCTCCACCATCGTCGGATCGTCCTCCTCTTCCTCGATGGCGAGCGTCTCCGCGGGGAACGTCCCGGTTCCTCCGTTCAGGTTGGAGGCCGGCAACTTCAATCTGTGGAAGGGCATAGTTCTTCCCAACCTTGCCGGCGCTGGACTGCATCGTCACCTCGACGCAACCGCCGTCGCGCCTGAGAAGACGATCACCGAGGGAGACGGCGACAAGGCCGTGACGATTCCTAACCCCCAGTATGAGAACTGGTGGACTCAGGACCAGCGCCTCATCGGGCTGCTCCTCGGCTCCATGGAGCCCAACATCGCCAACCAGCTTATCGGTTGTCAAACCGCCGCTGCGGTCTGGACCGGCGTCCACGACTTGTATGGCGCTCAGAGCCGCGCCAACGTGCGCTACATCCGTCGTCAGCTCGTAACGACGAGGAAGGAAGATCAAGTGCATACTTCCGTTGAGTCAAGGTTAGCCCCCCTGAATTGTAAGTGGCCTCCAATCCAAGAAAATATTCCAACTGGCCCAAATCCTTGATAGGAAAATTACTGGAGAGAGCTCGAACCAGAACATCAACAACCTCTGGAGTAGAGCCAGCAATGACAATGTCATCGACATAGACCAACATAAAAATCTGCACTCCAGCGCGCGAGTAGAAGAACAAGGATGTATCCGCCTTAGAGGAGGAGAAACCAAGTCGATAAAGAAGCAACCTACTGTCGGGGGGCTAACCTTGACTCAACGGAAGTATGCACTTGATCTTCTTCATCGAGTGAACATGGAGAATTGTAACCCGGCCACCACTCCACTTTCTGTATCTGAGACCTTGGCGAGAGACACCGGTACTCCACTCAGTTCAGATGATGCTCATCGGTATCGCAGTGTAGTTGGTAGATTGCAGTATTTGACACATACCAGGCCAGATATCTCGTTCGCGGTCAACAAAGTTTGTCAGTTCTTGTCACAGCCCACGGATGTTCATTGGGAGTCTGTCAAGCGTATCCTACGCTATGTCAAAGGGACACTGGAAACAGGCTTACGTTTCCACAGGTCTACATCTACTGTCATCAGTATTTTTACAGACGCTGATTGGGCTGGATGTGTTGATGATAGGCGGTCCACCAGTGGGTTTGCAGTATTTGTTGGTCCAAATCTTGTTTCTTGGAGTGCAAAGAAGCAACCTACTGTCTCGAGATCTAGTACCGAGGCAGAGTATAAAGCATTGGCTAATGGAGCTGCTGAAGCTATTTGGGTAGATTCTCTACTCAAGGAACTTGGTGTTGTTCGGCAGCGTCCTCCCATATTGTGGTGTGATAATCTAGGGGCGACATACCTGACGGCGAATCAAGTCTTTCATGCTCGGATGAAACACATAGAGATTGATTTTCACTTTGTGCGAGAACGAGTAGCTGCTGGTGACTTGGATGTCAGGTTCATATCCACTCATGACCAATTGGCTGATGTGTTCACTAAGCCAGCCACCAGACAGATGTTAGATAGATTCCGGTTCAATCTTAACCTTTGTTCATAGCGGTTTAGATTGAGGGGGAGTGTTAGAATTGTAATTATCATCTAACTCCGTCTTACTTGTAGCACACGTCTATACGTGTTGTATACGGACGTGTATGTTGTATTGGTCATATATATATATGTGGAACGGGCTGGGATGTTCACCCAAGCACCAAAACCCTAAACCTTGTTTTTAACTGAGAAAACAATGCATATATATATAAAAAATGCTAGTTGAACTTTTCATTTAGCTTATGTTTTGTTTTTCAAGAGACAAAGATTTTCTTTTTTACTTGGTAACTAGTGATAGACATTTCTCGGTTTCTCCATGACAAAAATACATTTTCGTGCCATTGTAATTCATCCAATTAAAAGATAAATTCTGAGTTTCTGACCGTGGATGCACAAAATTTCGTTACAGCTGCACAAAATTTATCAACACAATGGACTTAGCAAAGGTTTTTATTGATGATATAATTTGCACATTATTTTGGAAATTCTTTTAAATCAGCCCGGGAGATATTGTTCGATTCTCAACACTATCCCTTCCCACCTCGACGGTCGACGGCCGACCGCCGCCTCACCGCCGCGCAAAAATCCCCCCGCCGCCCCCGCACACACCGGCGACGATGTTCCCGTGTCGCCCACTGGTGTCCCCGCCGCTGCCGCGCGCCCTCGCGGCCGCGGCGCCCGTATCCCTGCGGCGTCTGCCGTCGGCGGCGCTGTCGCTGCGTGTGGTGCGGTGCATGGCCAAGGAGCGGAGGGTGCGGATGGTGGCGAAGCAGATCCAACGGGAGCTCGCCGACATGCTGACCCGCGACCCCGTCATGCAGCGCGCCGTCCTCCCCGAGGCCGCCCTCGGCGCCGACCGCTACCTCTCCTCCCTCACCACCATCGCCGACGTCGAGCTCTCCAACGATCTCCAGGTCACCCCCGCTTGCTCGAATGCTGCTGCTACTGCAGTGCTGCTAGCTACAAGGTGGGCAATGCTGAGTTCCTTTGTTTATTCCGGTGTGTGTGTGTTTGTAGGTCTGCAAGGTGTATGTGTCCGTGTTTGGGGACGAGAGGGGGAAGAAGGTCGCCATGGCTGGACTCAAGGACAAGACCAAGTATGTCAGGAGCCAGATAGGCAAGCGGATGAAGCTGCGCCTCACGCCTGAGATACGCTTCATCGAAGACGAGTCCATGGAGCGTGGAAGCAGGGTATGCTTCAGCTTTGTCTTTGTTTTCTGTCAGACATTGACGTGTGTTACTAGATGCGATTTTGTTCTTATGTTACCAAAACAAACACATCGCCGAGTTAAGCAGTTAGGTAACTGATCGCCACTGCCTGAATTTTGTTTCTGTTGTTGCCGTCCCAGACCAGAGTTTTCGACCCTGCATTTTCAGAGACTTTTTTTTAAGGTATAGACTAATTTATTTAAGTATATAATCGATATAGATATATGATTATTCAAGATTGCCTTCATATGAAAGTGTAGCACAGGGCACAGGATACTTATCTTAACTGTTCTTGTGTCTCTTCCCTTGCAAATTTGCAAGTTGCGACAGTCTTGCTTCTATGTTCACACTTTGAAGTGCGTTTGCACTTCAGTTTGGGTGAAAATTAGAATCATCCTTTGTTTTTATATAGATGTGAATACTTTTAAATGGTTTGTCGATAGTATTATACTAGCCGTGAAATTCATCCTGTAGGGCCTTTTTTTACCCGGAACAGCAGGAGCTCTGCTTCCTTTCATTCATAGAAGAGGGAATCCTGTAGAGCCTTCATGAGATAACTCGCAAAAGCTGGCAAGGCTTCAGTTTCTTATAGCTCAAAACCTGCCGCAGTAGCAATGTTACGCAAAGCATCATCATGTGGAGCATGTTATTCTGTATCCTATGTACTAGGAAAATCTGCTCTGACTGATTCCACCTCTGCAGATTCTTACTATATTGGACAAACTAAAGGAGGAAAGGGAGCAGCGAGAAGGAAAAGATGAAGAAGAAGATGGAGAAGCTTCAGATCTAGTGGAAGAAGAAGATGGTGACTGGGATGGAGATGAGCCAGATGAGGAGGACATAATTTATGTAAAATAGCCCACTATGTCTTTTAGAAGCTTGATCACCATTTTTTCAACTTCGGAACTCATCAGGTCAGTTTTTAGAACTTCAAGAATCATCCAACTATAAGTTGTAAATATATCCAAGGTCCTGACCAAGCTCTTCAAGTAGCATAAATTTGCAATAATATTTAGTGCTAGTTTAGCTCTTGCAATGCATATATACACAGCGGGATATACTTCTGTGCGCTACTAATAGTTGTTGAGGAAAACCTAGGCTGGCAAGTAGTAGAAATAAACTACTCCCTCTCTGGCCCTATTTGATTACCGCAGCCCATACATTCAAATGTGCTATGTCCAGTTAAATCCATGTCAATTAAATGGACCAGAGGGAGTATTTTAACTTGAACAGTATCTGAATCTCCACTAAAAAAACTAACTAAAGTAAATCTGTATTGGACCAACGAGTCCTCGGTATATTAAAATGCCATTTTGGAAATGTTACCCTCTAGCACATAATATGGTACCTTGTTATTGCAGTTAAGTAAAAGTGGCAAATATAATATGTGCTGATGTATGAGACACCTATCTCCTCTGTGCCCATTGCCAATTTTCCCAAAGTAGTGCTTAGCTGACTTGCCTATCCATCTTCAACACTGAATTATGATCTGTCTGCATGGAGAGCTGTATCCTGTGTTAGTTCTAGGCATGATCTGAAATCAGCGTTTCAGCACAAAAATGAAATAGATGATTCCATGTAGAGTTCTGGATGTTGAGGCAAGTGTTTTCTTTTCTTGAGAGTGAGGCAAGCTTATGAAGTATCAGGATCGTTCTAATTGGTGTTTTATATCTATGCAGTTCTCTTAGCAGTTAGTTCCATGATGATGAGAACTCACCCAGCGCTCACCGTGCCAACAACACGCTCCAGAGTATCTTAACACTTGAAGAGCAATACTGAGACATCTATGTTGCCAATTAGAAGCAGGCCATAGCCTTTCTTTCAATGCTTCAACCCGCAGGATGCCTAAAGCGGGAATGTAGAGGGTGTGTTATCATATTGTGTTCACTAGATCAGTATCTGACCATTAATGAGGGACGGTTTCAGTGATGTTCATCCTTGCGTGTATGCTAACTAATCCTTGTTATGTGCAGCTGTTGTGTCTATTGATCTTACCGAACAATGGAGGCACTTGCTTTTCACTTTTCATTTTCTATTCATCTTGTACTGTACATCTTTCCCGAAATCGTTTTGCTGCACAGTAGTATGACTATGATCTAGCAATAAAAGTGCACTTTTGCTCATTCTTTGTTAAATATAAGCCATTCAAGGCATGTTACAAAATTTCTACTACAAATGTTTTCTGTAAGCTTATTAGTGGACATGTTATTGCTTCTCTGTAACGGATAGCCCCGTCATCCATACATTTTTGTAGTGGAAGAGGCATCACAGTGGCAACGCTCTGAAATATATTTTTTCTAGCACCTGAGCCACATGGATGGACCAGGACCCTGATTCTTCATCCTGTGAGGCTGTGGCATGGCAAGCTGGTTTAATCTAATCCAGGGTTGAGCCTGGTGATTCTGACTCCATTTCTCGTATATCTGTACAACTGTATGTATCTATCTTTGAATTTTCCTATTGTGCATGTAGTCATGACTCATGAGCTCTCTTTGGCTCGCATCACACTGCCCATAGATTATATTCTTTTTTAAGTTGATACAGAATCTCTTGTTTTAAGGAGGACCAATATAATGTTTCCATGTTGTGAGCATTACTGTTTCCATGTTCTGAGCATTATCGCTAGTTTTATAAGAGTCCCCCTGAGACTTGCAAAAAACCGCTACATTCCTTCTAGTATCATTCTGCACTGGTTGACGAGGGAATACCTCGGCAATGCCTACGTATTGTAGACTTGGGTTTCGGGAGAGCGACGATGGAGACTCCGGGAGCGAGATTAGGCACACGACGTACCCAGCTTCGGGTCCCCTCGGTGGAGGATCCCTACGTGCTGCTAGCAATCCACTATATGATCATAAGTATGTTTACAGGGTGCCGCCGTAGGCGGAGATGTGTTGTCTATATTCTGTCTATCTGCTGTCCTCCCTATTTCGGGTGCCCTGGCTAGCTTTATATATGCAACCAGCCTAGGGTTTTACAAGAGTCCTAGTCGACTACTTCTTCGGGTTGCCTTGTTGGGCCTTCTCCATATTGGGTCTTCTCCATATTGGGCCGAGCCAGGTATACTAATAATGGGTACCCGAAGGGTATGCCCATGTCAGTAGCCCCCGAGTTTATAGGGAAGTCGAAGACTTGCGTAGAAACTCCAAGCATAACCATCTCCGAAGTTGAATAAATACAAGGTGAGGTCCATGTCGTGGATCATGTGTAGCGTAGATGATGTCGATGATTCTTGAAATTATCGGGTGCGCGGCAGCGCTCCCGATGGGAGTAGCCCCCGAGTCTATGGGCAAGTGCTTGCACTTGGGCATAGACTCAAGTTGTACTACTCGATGAAGAACTTAACTATATTTCTGGAGGACTTGATGAAATCCATGGGCTCCCGATGGGAGTAGGCTCCACTCGAATCGTAGAATCGAGTTGAGTCTACAAAGCTTGATTGTCGTAGATGCTGTCGAAGTTATTTTTCTATCGGGTGCGCGACCAGCGCTCCCGATGGGAGTAGCCCCCGAGGCTACAGCCAAGTGTTTGCACTTGGATGTAGGCTCAACTTGCTTTTAATCGACCCCATAATTTTTCCTCTTGTATCTTGTCGGGAGAGTGAACAATGCTCTCGATAAGAGTAGCCCCCGAGGCTACAGCCAAGTGTTTGCACCTAGGCATAGGCTCAAGTTGTACTACTCGATAAAGAACTTGGCGCAGCCCCTCTTTTTATCGAATCCAGGCCATTGCTACTTTTATTTGACATTGATCTCTATATTGTACAGGGATAATGGTAGTTGGGGCTAGTTCATCTGACGGATCAGGTACTAGTTAACTGCTCTAGTGGCAATCCGCAAAAACCTACTTCAAGATCACGTCCCTGGACATGATCTCGGGATACTGGTGTAAACTTCGACAGGTGCCGCTTAAGGTCTTACCATTCGGTCGAGTCCCAGTCATATTTATCGGGTACCTAACGCGTCCGTTAGGATTTTTCTTCGTATCTCGTTGATACGGAAAAAAAGTAGCGTAGCGCAGTCTTTGGCGATGCCACGCCACACGGAACGGATCCGGGGTCTTACCTTCGCGAGTTTTGCGGCATTCAGAGATTGTTCGCTACTTTGGCGCTCTGAGAATATTTTGTCAAGTGCCTTGTTCGGCTGATGCAATGACCCATTTTGCGGGTTCTTCTATTTTTCTCTCGGGTGTAATGAGACAGCCGAATATATTGGATTCTTCTATATTGTCGGGTTCATCACCGATGCTCTTGCTCGGAAAAATATGACGAGTTAATGGACCCGAAGATTTGTCCACCTTTTTTTTTTTTTTTTTTTTGGGTTCCTCCTTGTTGAAAATTTCGTCGAGTTCCTTCTTCGGAAAATTTCTTCGGGTCCTCTTTGAGGACAATTCTTCGGGTCCTCCCTGAGGACAATTCTTCGGGTCCTTCCCGAGGACAATTCTTCGGGACCTCCTTGGAGATAATTTGTCGAGACCTCCATGAATAAAATTTCGTCGGGTTCTCTCAAGATTTCGTCGGGTACTCTTTTGAATTCGTCGGGTTCCCTCTTGAAGACAATTTCGTCGGGTACTCTTTTGATTTCGTCGGGTTCCTCCCTGAAGAAGATTTCGTCGGGTGCTCTTTTGAATTCGTCGGGTTCCTCCTTTCTTGAAGACAATTTTGTCGAGTTCTCCCTGTAGACAATTTCGTCGGGTTCTCTTTTGTAGACAATTTCGTCGGCTTTCTCCTGCATAAATAAACAAACTTTTTCTATCTTTTCTTTGACTCTCTTTTTCGCATGCGGTGTCAGATGCTCGGATTCGATGATATATAAAGTGAATATATGTCGCGCAGCCCCCGAGCGTCGGGTGCGGCAAAAGTAAATGATAATCAACTTTGTGCAAAATAAAAGAACACTTAGCTTTTTGGACACGACGAAGTTGATGCATGATGAAATCTTCGAGTGCGGCGAAAAAGTCGAGCCGAAGTAGAAACCATAAAATAATGAAAGTAGATGTCGCCAAATTATTGATGGAGAAATAGCCGAGCCCCCAAGCGCTACTGAGTTGATATCATGATTGTTCAATAGATGCTATGTCACAGTTGCGACCAGAGACGAAGTTGTTGTCGAGCCCCCGAGTATTATCCGTGTCGCCGAAAGAAAGCCATTAAGGATGAAATACTGAAGATGAATCCGAGATGAAGTACACCATCAAATATGAATCATATATTGAAGATGAATCCGCCGATATCATAGAGGATGAATCCGTTGACCCGAAAAATCCAGTAATAACCATAGAAGATGAATCCGTTGATATCATAGAGGATGAATCCGTTGACCCGAAAAATCCAGTAATAACCATAGAAGATGAATCCGCTGATATCATAGAGGATGAATCCATTGAGCCGGAGAAAATAGTTCCAGTAATAACCATAGAAGACGAATCCATTGACCCGGAAACTCATCGGGTAATATTATATAAATGAACCAATAATAACCCAAAGAAAACCAATTCCAGTAATCCAGAGAGAATAAATCCACTGAAGCCGAAGAAAATAAATCCACTAAGTCGAAGAAAATAATTCCACTGAGCCGAAGAAAATAATTTCACTGAGCCGGAGAAGATAATTCCACTAAGTCGGAGAAGATAATTCCACTAAGCCGAAGAAAATAAATCCACTGAGTCGAAGAGAATAATTCCACTGAACCGGAGAAAATAATTCCACTGAACCGGAGAAGATATATCCAGAGCCGAAGAAAAGAAATTCATCAAGTAACCAAGTATATTTGTGGTAACGAAGTAATGACACAACCACGAGTATCGGGTGTATTTGTTGTAATAATGTAATGACGCAGCCCCCGAGTGTCGGGTGTGGCGAAAGTAAATAATAATTAACTCTTGGAAGAGGAAACACTTAGCTTTTTATTGGATGTGGCGGAGCCGTCGTGGAAGTAGGTCGTCCGGCAGACGGAATCAACGAAGTGGACACAACCGATGCAGTGGAGCCGTGCGGCGTTTAGCCGAAGTAATTTTCCTGGAGGAGTGGATCGTCGAGTTTGCGGTGGGTGAACCCCGAGCGAGGCGAGTGCATGTTGTTGGGTTCACAGCGGACGAGCCCCCGAGCATGCGACTGTACGCGACGAAGTGGTCGGAGCATGTTCCGATCTGGTGGTATTTCTGTCGGATGCCAAGTTCGCAACGGCGAGTCCGCAATGAATAGTTATCTACATACACGAGAATAGAGCACAAGGCAAACAAAATATATCTTTGTAAAATTAATTACGAGACGCAGTAGTATAGAAGAATACCACCTGATAATATTTCTTCGAAACGTGTGAGTTTCTCTCTTCTCCTTGGATGTAATAGTCTATGCTTCCTCCCGCGATGCATGCAGGACATTGGTTCTCTGGTTGATTCACGTGAAGTTTTTTTTTTCTTTTTTTTTTCTTGTTGGGACTTGGTCCTTCGCTTCCTTTTCTGCGATGATGCCGTCGTCTCTTCTTTAATCAGCTGCCTGGAGCCGTACGTAACGCGGGTACGCGCGCGTGGTTGGACTTTGGAAGAAAATAGCTGCACGCTTCTAGACAGGACTCCATCTCGACTGCTTTTTTGCTGCACGGCTTACTCGTAGTTCCAAATCGCTGCTGCTCTCTTTCTTTTCCAGTATCGATCTTCGTATCATGCTGTGATCCGGTCCGAACTTCCAAACGCACGGGTGATGTGATGGTGTAGAGCCCCGGGCGATGTCTTGGTTGATGGTGCATTGTTTCGGCGCAGGTCCGATGATCCTTTCTTTTTCCAAGTTGCGATCTAGACATGGTTAATGACGACGGATCTCAACTTCTTTTTCTTGACTTCAATCTCGCCGATGATGTTGATAATGAATTCGACGGATCTCGCCCGGATGACAAAATCCAGTCGTCGCGATTCCCCACGGACGGCGCCAATTGACGAGGGATCACCTCGGCAATGCCTACGTATTGTAGACTTGGGTTTCGGGAGAGCGACGATGGAGACTCCGGGAGCGAGATTAGGCACACGACGTACCCAGCTTCGGGTCCCCTCGGTGGAGGATCCCTACGTGCTGCTAGCAATCCACTATATGATCATAAGTATGTTTACAGGGTGCCGCCGTAGGCGGAGATGTGTTGTCTATATTCTGTCTATCTGCTGTCTGATGGCGTGTAACTCACACGTTCGTTGGGAACCCCAAGAGGAAGGTATGATGCGCACAGTAGCAAGTTTTCCCTCAGAAAGAAACCAAGGTTTAATCGAACCAGTAGGAGCCAAGAAGCACGTTGAAGGTTGATGGTCGCGAAATGTGATGCGGCGCAACACCAGGGATTCCGGCGCCAACGCGGAACCCGCACAACACAACCAAAGTACTTTGCCCCAACGAAACAGTGGAGGTTGTCAATCTCACCGGCTTGCTGTAACAAAGGATTAAACGTATCGAGTGGAAGATGTTTGCAAAGAAAACAAGTAAAACAAGTAGATTGTATGCTATGTAAAGAATAGGACCGGGGTCCACAGCTCACTAGAGGTGTCTCTCCCATAAGATAAAAGCATGTTGGGTGAACAAATTACAGTCGGGCAATTAACAAATAGAGAAAGGCATAACAATGCATATACATGACATGGTAAATATAGTGAGATTTAATTGGGCATTACGACAAAGTACATAGACCGCCATCCAACCGCATCTATGCCTAAAAAGTCCACCTTCAGAGTTATCATCCGAACCCCTCCAGTATTAAGTTGCAAAGCAACAGACAATTGCATTAAGTATGGTGCGTAATGTAATCAACAACTACATCCTTAGACATAGCATCAATGTTTTATCCCTAGTGGCAACAACGACAACACAACCTTAGAACTTTCCGTCACCGTCCCGGTGTCAATGAAGGCATGAACCCACTATCGAGCATAAATACTCCCTCTTGGAGTTAAGAGTAAAAACTTGGCCAGAGCCTCTACTAATAACGGAGAGCATGCAAGATCATAAACAACACATGAACAATAGATTGATAATCACCATAATCATAGTACTCTCTATCCATCGGATCCCGACAAACGCAACATATAGAATTACATATAGATGATCTTGATCATGTTAGGCAGCTCACAAGATCCAACAATGAAGCACAACAAGGAGAAGACGACCATCTAGCTACTGCTATGGACCCATGGTCCAGGGGTGGACTACTCACTCATCACTCCGGAGGCGACCATGGCGGTGTAGAGTCCTCCGGGAGATGAATCCCCTCTCCGGCAGGGTGCCGGAGGCGATCTCCGTAATCCCCCGAGATGGGATTCGCGGCGGCGGCGTCTCTGTAAGGTTTTCCGTATCGTGGCTCTCGGTACTGGGGGTTTCGCGACGAAAGCTTTAAGTAGGCGGAGGGTCAACGCGAGGGGCCACACGAGGGGCCCAGGGGACAGGTCGGCGCGGCCAGGGCTTGGGCCGCGCCGGCCACCCCCCTGGCCTCCTCGTGGCCCCACTTCGTTAGGTCTTCGGTCTTCTGGAAGCTTCGTGCAAAAATAGGACCCTGGGCGAAAGTTTCGTCCAATTCCGAGAATATTTCTTTACTAGGATTTCGAAACCAAAAACAGCAGAAAACAAAGAATCGGCTCTTCGGCATCTTGTTAATAGGTTAGTTCCGGTAAAATGCATAAATATGACATATAATGTGCATAAAACATGTAGGTATCATCAATAAAGTAGCATGGAACATAAGAAATTATCGATACGTTGGAGACGTATCAAGCATCCCCAAGCTTAGTTCCGCTCGTCCCGAGCGGGTAAAACGATAACAAAGATAATTTCTGAAGTGACATGCCATCATAATCTTGATCATACTATTTGTAAACATATGTAACGAATGCAGCGATCAAAGCAAAGGTAATGACATGAGTAAACAAGTGAATCATATGACAAAGACTTTTCATGAATAGTATTTCAAGACAAGCATCAATAAGTCTTGCATAAGAGTTAACTCATAAAGCAATAAATCAAAGTAAAGGTGTTGAAGCAACACATAGGAAGATTAAGTTTCAGCGGTTGCTTTCAACTTGTAACATGTATATCTCATGGATAATTGTCAACATAAAGTAATATAACAAGTGCAATATGCAAATATGTAGGAATCAATGCACAGTTCACACTAGTGTTTGCTTCTTAGGTGGAAGGAGATAGGTAGACTGACTCAACAATAAAAGTAAAAGAATGGTCCTTCAAAGAGGAAAGCATCGATTGCTATATTTGTGCTAGAGCTTTGGTTTTAAAAACATCGAGAGAGCATAAAAGTAAAGTTTTGAGAGGTGTTTGTTGTTGTCAACGAATGGTAATGGGTACTCTAACTACCTTATCAACCGGACTTTCAAGAGCGGCTCCCATGAAGGACGTTATTTCTACCACCGTGGTAGATCATCCCTCTTCTCTTTGTTTACACATGTATTTTAGTGGGGTGGCACTCCTTCCAACCTTTCTTTCACAAACCATGGCTAACCGATTCCATCGGGTGCTCGCCAACAATCTCATACCATGAAGGAGTGCCTTTTTATTTTAATTTTATTATGATGACACTCCTCCCCACCTTTGCTTTCTCAAGCCATGGCTAACCGATTCCATCGGGTGCCGTCCAACCTTTCACATACCATGGAGGAGTGTCTATTTGCAAAATTAAGTTGCTTACTGATAAATCGAGCAAAACATGTGAAGAGAATTATTAGTGAAGTTAATTAATTGGGGCTGGGAACCCCTTTGCCAGCTCTTTATGCAAAGTTATTGGATAAGCGGATGAAGCCACTAGTCCATTGTGAAAGTCTGTCCGAAGTAAATGACAAGATCGAAAGATAAAACACCACATACTTCCTCATGAGCTATAAAACATTGACACAAATAAGAGATGATAAATTTTGAATTGTTTAAAGGTAGCACTCAAGCAATTTACTTTGGAATGGCGGAGAAATACCATGTAGTAGGTAGGTATGGTGGACACAAATGGCATAGTAGTTGGCTCAAGGATTTTGGATGCATGAGAAGTATTCCCTCTCGATACAAGGTTTAGGCTAGCAAGGTTATTTGAAGCAAACTCAAGGATGAACAAGTGCAGCAAAACTCACATAAAAGACATATTGTAAACATTATAAGACTCTACACTCGTCTTCCTTGTTGTTCAAAACTCAATACTAGATATTATCTAGACCTTAGAGAAACCAAATATGCAAATCAAATTTTAGCAAGCTCTATGTATTTCTTCATTAATGGGTGCAAAGCATATGATGCAAGAGCTTAATCATGAGCACAACAATTACCAAGTATCACATTATCCAAGACATTTTAGAATTACTACATGTAGCATTTTCTAATTCCAACCATATAACAATTTAACGAAGAAGAAACTTCGCCTTGAACATTATGAGTAAAGCCTAAGGACACATGTGTCCATATGCAACAGCGGAGCGTGTCTCTCTCCCACAAAGTGAATGCTAGGATCCATCTTATTCAAACAAAAACAAAAACGAAAACAAACCGACGCTCCAAGCAAAGAATACAAGATGTGATTGAATAAAAATATAGTTTCAGGGGAGGAACCCGATGATGTTGTCGATGAAGAAGGGGATGCCTTGGGCATCCCCAAGCTTAGACGCTTGAGTCTTCTTAAAATATGCAGGGGTGAACCACGGGGGCATCCCCAAGCTTAGAGCTTTCACTCCTCTTGATCATAGTGTATCATACTCCTCTCTTGACCCTTGAAAACTTCCTTCACACCAAACTTCAAGCAAACTCATTAGAGGGTTAGTGCACAATTGATAATTCACTCATTCAGAGGTGACACAATCATTATTTTCACTTCTGGACATTGCATAATGCTACTGGACATTAATGGATCAAAGAAATAAATCCAACATAGCAAAAGAGGCAATGCGAAATAAAAGGCAGAATCTGTCAAAAACAGAACAGTCCGTAAAGACGAATTTAGTAATGGCACCAGACTTGCTCAAATGGAAAAACTCAAAACTAATGAAAGTTGCGTACATATCTGAGGATCACGCTCGTAAATTGGCAGATTTTTTCGAATTTTCTACAGGGAACTGTGCCCAGATTCGTGACAGACAGCAATGCTGTTTCTGCGCAGCGATCCCAAATATAACATCAACTTTGACATAGAAACTTTACTTGGCACAAAAACATGATAAGGAGAGGTTGCTACAGTAGTAAACAACTTCCAAGACTCAACAAAACAAAAAATTGCTGTAGGTAAAAACATGGGTTGTCTCCCATAAGCGCTTTTCTTTAACGCCTTTCAGCTAGGCGCAGAAAGTGCAAATCAAGTATTATCAAATGAAGAAGCATCGACATTATAACCAGGGGTGTTGGGAGTTTTCTCAACAATGCATGTTATCTTGTCTATGTAAGTTTCAGAGGCTCCTTTTTCATTATTCTTAGGCTTGCTATTCTCATCAAACAAATTTTCAGGAACAAGCCAACCATAGTTATTTTCTAGAGCTTCATGCATTCCTAGGAGTTTACATGGTATTGTTGTCTTAACCTCCCCACCATCATTAATATTATTAGTGTACTTTACTCTCTCCATGTCCATCTTTTCAAGGAGACTAACAAAATTGGTGTAAGAACCAAGCATTTTATATTTAGCAAAGACTTTTCTAGCCTCTCTTGCTACACCACCAAATTCTTTAAGTAGGGTTTCTAAAACAAAGTCTTTCTTCTCTCCTTCCTCCATATCACCAAGTGTGAGAAACATGTGTTGGATTATAGGATTTAGATTAACAAATTTAATTTCCAGCATGTGTACTAAAGAAGCAACAGCAATTTCATAAGTAGGAGCAAGTTCTACCAAGTGTCTATCCTCAAAATCTTCAGCTGTGCTAACATGAGTGAAAAATTCCTCTATATTATCTCTTCCAATTATAGACCCTCGGCCTACCGGTATGTCTTTTAGAGTGTACTTAGGAGGAAACATGATGCAATAAGCAAAAAGTAAACTAGGCAAACAAAGTAAAGACGAGTAACTAATTTTTTTTGTGTTTTTGATATAGAGAGCAAGACAATAAATAAAGTAAAACTAGCAACTAATTTTTTTGTGTTTTGTTTAGGTGCAGCAAACAAAGTAGTAAATAAAATAAAGCAAGACAAAAACAAAGTAAAGAGATTGAGAAGTGGAGACTCCCCTTGCAGCGTGTCTTGATCTCCCCGACAACGGCGCCGTGAAAATTAGCTTGATGGCGTGTAACTCACACGTTCGTTGGGAACCCCAAGAGGAAGGTATGATGCGCACAGTAGCAAGTTTTCCCTCGTAAAGAAACCAAGGTTTAATCGAACCAAGAGGAGCCAAGAAGCACGTTGAAGGTTGATGGTCGCGAAATGTGATGCGGCGCAACACCGGGGATTCCGGCGCCAACGCGGAACCCGCACAACACAACCAAAGTACTTTGCCCCAACGAAACAGAGTGAGGTTGTCAATCTCACCGGCTTGCTCGTAACAAAGGATTAAACGTATCGAGTGGAAGATGTTTGCAAAGAAAACAGTAAAACAAGTAGATTGTATGCTATGTAAAGAATAGGACCGGGGTCCACAGCTCACTAGAGGTGTCTCTCCCATAAGATAAAAGCATGTTGGGTGAACAAATTACGGTCGGGCAATTAACAAATAGAGAAAGGCATAACAATGCATATACATGACATGGTAAATATAGTGAGATTTAATTGGGCATTACGACAAAGTACATAGACCGCCATCCAACTGCATCTATGCCTAAAAAGTCCACCTTCGAGGTTATCATCCGAACCCCTCCAGTATTAAGTTGCAAAGCAACGGACAATTGCATTAAGTATGGTGCGTAATGTAATCAACAACTACATCCTTAGACATAGCATCAATGTTTTATCCCTAGTGGCAACAAGCACAACACAACCTTAGAACTTTCGTCACTCGTCCCGAGTGTCAATGAAGGCATGAACCCACTATCGAGCATAAATACTCCCTCTTGGAGTTAAGAGTAAAAACTTGGCCGAGCCTCTACTAATAACGGAGAGCATGCAAGATCATAAACAACACATGAACAATAGATTGATAATCACCATAATCATAGTACTCTCTATCCATCGGATCCCGACAAACGCAACATATAGAATTACATATAGATGATCTTGATCATGTTAGGCAGCTCACAAGATCCAACAATGAAGCACAACAAGGAGAAGACGACCATCTAGCTACCGCTATGGACCCATGGTCCAGGGGTGGACTACTCACTCATCACTCCGGAGGCGACCATGGCGGTGTAGAGTCCTCCGGGAGATGAATCCCCTCTCCGGCAGGGTGCCGGAGGCGATCTCCCGAATCCCCGAGATGGGATTCGCGGCGGCGGCGTCTCCGTAAGGTTTTCCGTATCGTGGCTCTCGGTGCGGGGGTTTCGCGACGAAAGCTTTAAGTAGGCGGAGGGTCAACGCGAGGGGCCACACGAGGGCCCAGGGGACAGGTCGGCGCGGCCAGGGCTTGGGCCGCGCCGGCCACCCCCCTGGCCTCCTCGTGGCCCCACTTCGTTAGGTCTTCGGTCTTCTGGAAGCTTCGTGCAAAAATAGGACCCTGGGCGAAAGTTTCGTCCAATTCCGAGAATATTTCTTTACTAGGATTTCCGAAACCAAAAACAGCGAGAACAACAGAACTGGCTCTTCGGCATCTTGTTAATAGGTTAGTTCCAGAAAATGCATAAATATGACATATAATGTGCATAAAACATGTAGGTATCATCAATAAAGTAGCATGGAACATAAGAAATTATCGATACGTTGGAGACGTATCACTGTCCTCCCTATTTCGGGTGCCCTGGCTAGCTTTATATATGCAACCAGCCTAGGGTTTTACAAGAGTCCTAGTCGACTACTTCTTCGGGTTGCCTTGTTGGGCCTTCTCCATATTGGGTCTTCTCCATATTGGGCCGAGCCAGGTATACTAATAATGGGTACCCGAAGGGTATGCCCATGTCACTCGGTCTCATGCACGTCACAGACCTGATAAACGCATAGAGTACTTGCCCATAAAATGCTCACGATGTTGCCCACAACATCTCCATAACGAAAACTCTTTTTTACAGGCAACTGTATGTGTAGGGGTGTCATCCACTACACATTGTGCTTTGAGATTGGTGAAACTTTTTGTTCCCTTTTTAACAAAACTGAAACATAATTGAAACAAATTTAAACAGTAGAAAATGTTTCACAAGTTTCATAAACACGTTAACAACAGATGTGAAACTTCGTGAAACTTTCTGAAACATACTTTGAACAGTAAATAATTTTTCATAAGTTTCAGACATGTTTCACAAATTTCAGAAATATTTCACAAATTTTTGGAAACTAAATCAACACATGGGTGATGTCAGCATGACATCATCACTCCTTTACCTATCAGAGCCGGTAGAATCGCTGCGTTCATCTCCATAACGACTGCGGTTACGATATCGATCATGATCAGCTCACTGGTATGAGTTCTCCTGTCGATTTGTTTTACAGGGATCAACTCTAGCTACTACAGGTTTTGACTTGTATCCCACCCGGCTCACAACGTTGAATGGATGACAAAAAACGGGAAGAAAAATGGAAGATGAGACTTGTGTTGGTCTGTGCCGTTGCTATCGAAATTCCCTATCTGAAGCAAGTCTCCAGAGTTCGGGGATTTGTATGTATAGAATCATCGCAGGTCGGCAGAGTTTGGGGATTTGTATGTACGGCTTTTTTTTTAGTATTGCGGATTCCAAAAAAAAAATAACTTTAACTACAAATTTAGTTAATAAAATATAAAATATATATAGCAAAAAAAGTATATCATTGAAAACTTGTTTTGAATATGAATTCAATGGTACAATTTTTGTGGCATATATCTTATATTTTGTTTGTTTTGAAGCAAGTCGGCAGAGATCGGGATTTGTATGTACAGAATCATCAGAAGTCGGCAGAGTTTGGGGATTTGTATGTATGAAATCAGGATTTTGCACATTTTGAGAAAAACTTTGACTACTAATAATTTAGTTAATAAAACATCAATTATATATCATAAAATTATATCGTTGAAAACTTATTTTAAATACAAATCCAATGATATAATTTTCGAGGCATATATATCTTTTATTGATTAAATTAGTAGTCAATTTTTCAAAGTGCTTAATACCGCTATAAACGGGTACAAAGTTAGTCCCTCCATTCACAATTACTTCATGTTCTGGGTTTAGTCAAAGTCAAAATTTGAAAATTTTGACTAAATATTTAAGAAAAAATATCAACATCTATGATACACAATCTATTGTATTAGAATCGAGATAAAGTATGATTCTAGATTATATGTATCTGGTATGATAAATATTGCCTAAACTTTACAAAGTGTAACTTTAACTAAACCCACAATGCGAACTAAATAAAACCGGAACGGAGGGAGTAGCATGATCTATTTAACTATGCTCATAACACTAGTAGGGAAAACGTTATATGGGACACTCATTGGCAGCGCACTAGTCTAAACGCAACGCGACTGATACGCGCGTAATGGTAGCGTACCGGAGAGTAGCCCGTGCGACTAATAGGTAGGGCCTGGTTGTACTCGGGTCTAGAAAGTACCCGCAACGCCCGCCAATGGGGGCACGCGACTGCTATCTCCGTACCGGTCGCATGTGCTTTTACCCGCCCACTTCCAATATATTGGATAAATATGCGCGAATCAGCCAAAATACTAGTCGGGTGCCTTATTTTGGGCATGCTGCTACTATGAGCTAGTAGTAGCGTGCCCTATTTTGGGCACCCTACTACTAATCTTAGGATTTGCACCCCCTGTGGATCGATATCGCATTTACATTTTTCAACAAAATCATAGAAAAATGATAGAATTTTTTAAAAAATAAAATCCTTTGAGATGGCTATGTGTTATGTCATCTGTTTTTAAGGAAAATTAACAAACATTAATGTTTGGCGTCATATTTCGCTAAAACGGTTTTTGTGTTGCATACAACTTTCGATGAAAAAAAATTATATATGAAAATGTATCTACGCAAAAATTTACATCCGATTTCAACGTTCTCCGGGCGTTTAGAGAATTTTTAGATTGCCAAAAGTCAAAAAGGAAAACAGAGCTTTTTCAGGTTTTAGATTTCGGCGCAAAAAATTCAATTCTGAAAAATTCCAAAAAAATCTCTCTCTCTAGTTTCAAACTTTTCACTCTTACCTGCATTATCCACCTTATCCCCTCCTCCTCTTCTTCTTTTTCCACCTTCTCCCTTTCTACTTTTTCATTTCTCCACCTTCTTCTATCCACCTCTTCCACTTCTCCATCTTCTCTTCTCCTCCTCTTCCACCTCTCCTCCTTCTCCACAAAGACGAGCACCACCTCTAGCGACGGTGAACGCTTCCTCCGCCCACATCCAGTGCCCTGCTCCGCCACCACCTCCGGCGATGACGACCGTCTCCTCCGCACCACCTCCTCTCGTCAACGCCACAAGGAGACGACATGGAATTGATTGCCTTTTTTAGTTTTTAGGGTGTTTTATTTAAAATCACGTGGACAACTGGGCAATAGTCTCAACTTTTATTTACATTGCGGAAAAAAAATCACACTAGCAGAGGAGCTGACCGGCGCATGCGACTAGTACTTTAGTGGCAGCGTGGCAGGCCTGGACACGACTAGTACTGCTAGTGGACCAGATTCGCACGCAACTAATAAGACTTAGAGCATCTCCAGCCGCGTCCCCCAAAGCGTCCCCCAAACCGCGCCGGATTGAGCGTTTGGGGGACGTGTTTTGTTCGTGCCGCGTTTGGGGGACGTCGCTCCCCAGCCGCGTCCCCCAAACGTCGCCCCCAAACATTAAAAATAATTTTTTTAACACATAAACCATTTATATCAAATGTAGCATATGAAAACTTGTACATGCACTCAATGGCAGTAGACTCACTCATGCGAAGGTAGTCGTCCTGTGTATCGGCAGGTGCTCCGTATGCAAGCATCCTCATGGCGGCGGTGCACTTCTGAATGGATGAGAACCCGAGAACGCCTACAGCGTCGACCTTGAGCTTGAAGTAGGGGTCGAACTCTCGAACGCCGTGGAGGATATTCATGAACAGGCCCTTGCTCATCCTGTACCGGCACCGAAAATTGTCGGCATGTGTTGCCCCGTCCGCGAAGTAGTCGTTGTGCAGCATGGCATGCCCCTCCATCCTCTGCCGGGGCTTCGACTTCCTTCTTCCCGGCCTTGATCCTCCGCGGTGCGGCCTCTTCCTCTTCTCCGCCTCAGCGTCAAGCATGTCCTGGAGGGACGTGATGATCAGCAAATGCTCCCGCAGGTCGTCGTCGAACGCTTGCTCGTCCTCCAGCAGCAGGGCAACCATCTCATCGTCGTTGTCCATGGCTAAAGCAAAATCAATGGTTAAAATTGCGCCGAGGCAGACGACGCAACAAACAGCGACCAATCGCGCCTACCTGCAAGTCGTCGAGCACCTTCGTGCGCGGAGGTGGGGCGGATTTGACGGCGCGTTCGGGACGCGCCGGCGACGCGGCGGCGGCGGCACGACCGGCGGGAGCCCCAGCCGCGACAACGGTGCCGACTCGCAGCACAGATCAGACGTCCAAACGGCCGGGAAATCCAGCGGCGGCGGTGGGGTGGGAGGCGCGGGAAGGAAGGAAGTCGACGAGAAAAGAGGCGCGAACCAACGGTTTATGCAAATAGTCGCCGACATGTGGGAGCCCGCCTCGCTTTTCGTTGTGTCCGGCGTCCCCGAGCGTCCCCTGTGGGACGGGGACGGGCTCGGGGCGTCGGACACCGTATCGGGCCGCGCCGGACAAAAATGGGCTTTGGGGGACGCGGCTGGAACGCTTTTTTTGTCCGGCGCGCCCCAAATCCCTTTGGGGGACGCTTTGGGGGACGCGACTGGAGATGCTCTTACCACTGGCGAGATGCCAGTGACTTTTTTTTAACTAGTCTAAATTTTACTAGTGCCCAGCCTGGGTTGGAGAATCCAAGGAGCTGAAAAGTGAATACTACTTAAAGGAGAGCTAATTGCCGGTCAAAGCACACGGCGAGTGAACAAGCCAAGACCTAGGTAGCTGATCCAAGGAGACTTTGGGTCCAAACCAAGGCATACCTCGTGGCCAACTGTAACATTTGTAAGAGTTCAATGTCCATTACGCGGACATCAGATCTGAATCTTGCGTGCAAGTACTAAAGATCCATACCCTTACATGCATTGACATTTTCCAATACTTTTCAGTTCATCGTCAGTGACTTGCCGTTCAAATAAAGTGAGCCTAGAGCCTGGTATATCATAGAACACTCCAAAACCGGGGAAAGGGAGCTGGGTGGCGGCACCCGCCAGATAGGGATCTACTAGTAGCGTGTAAACGATCATCTCCATAATATTTTTGATTTTCTTTACCGAAGCTGCCCAAAACCCAAAGTTTTTGTGCCCTACAAATACCCTCATTTTTCTCTGCACTTCCAAATCCTCCGTCCTTCCTGCTCCTCTCCCGGCTCCCACGCCTAACTGAAAAATGGCCAACTCATCCACACTGCACTCCAAGGGCGCCGAGGAGGTCCCATCGGTGCCTCGCTCCCTGGCACCGCCGCGGAAGGTGGCGCTGGTGACTGGCATCACGGGGCAGGACGGGAGCTACCTTACTGAGCTGCTCCTCTCCAAGGGCTACGAGGTGCATGGGCTCATGCGCCGCTCCTCCAACTTCAACACCCAGCGCCTCGAGCACATCTACCATGACCCGCATGCCACCCCCTCCGCGCAGCGTCCCCCCATGCGCCTCCACTACGCCGACCTCTCCGACTCCTCCTCTCTCCGCCGCGCGCTCGACCTCGTCCTCCCCGACGAGGTCTACAACCTGGCCGCGCAGTCCCACGTCGCCGTCTCCTACGAGATCCCAGACTACACCGCCGACGTCGTCGCTACCGGCGCTCTCCGCCTCCTCGAGGCTGTCCGCCTCTCCGCCAAGCCCATGCGCTACTACCAGGCCGGGTCATCCGAGATGTTCGGCTCCACCCCGCCGCCGCAGAGTGAGACCACGCCCTTCCACCCACGCTCCCCCTATGCCGCCGCCAAGGTCGCCGCTCACTGGTACACCGTCAACTACCGCGAGGCTTACGGCCTCTTCGCATGCAACGGGGTGCTCTTCAACCATGAGTCCCCCCGCCGCGGCGAGAACTTCGTCACTCGCAAGATCACCCGTGCTGTCGGTCGTATCAAGGTCGGCCTCCAGACCAAGGTCTTCCTCGGCAACCTCTCCGCCGGCAGGGACTGGGGCTTTGCTGGAGATTACGTTGAGGCAATGTGGCTCATGCTGCAGCAGGACAAGCCAGCTGACTATGTTGTCGCCACGGAAGAGTGCCACACTGTGGAGGAGTTCTTGCAGGCTGCTTTTGGGTACGCTGGGCTGGACTGGAAGGATCATGTGGTCATTGACAAGAAGTACTTTCGCCCTGCGGAGGTGGACAGCCTTCAAGGAGATGCATCCAAGTCCAGGAAAGAGCTTGGGTGGAAGCCCAAGGTTGGGTTCCAGCAGCTAGTCGAGATGATGGTCGACAACGACATTGAGCTCGCCAAGCAGGAGAAGGTCCTCGTGGATGCTGGGTACCGCGACCCCAAGCAACAGGCATAGAAATTGGGGATCGAGCATTCGAGCTCCTATTTTCCATTTTACACGGCAGCTCCGCCTGAAGCGAAATCAATAATGGCTGGAGTAGCACATTAACACATATTTTTTCTTCTAAAATTTTGAGAATATATCTTTTATTTAACAAAAAGGGTTATTATTTTCATAAACAAGTTTACGAATGGAAATTTTGTATGTTGTAAAATGAAATATGTTCATGCATGTACCCCTCATATATTTGTAATTGAAGTGTTAATCTCATATTTAAAAAGAGCACTTGAATACGTATGGAAATGTTTTCAAACATATGTTCTTGTATATCTAAAAATAGTTCGTATGTACGAAGAAGAGTTGTGATGTTTGTATCCATGTTCATGTACTTCGGATTTTTTTGCGTATTTGCTCAAAAAGAAAAAAAAAGGAAACGAAATGTAAAATAAAATAAAAGGAGAGAAAATTGAAAATAAATAAAAATGCAAAGAAATAAGACATGTATTGTAATGAAACATGTTAAAGTACCTGCCATATATTTGTAATCAAAATGTTCATGCCTGCCTAAGTACATATTGAAATGTTTGCAGAGATAATGTTCTTGTATCGGAAAATAGTTCATTTACTTGAGAACAGTTGCACATAAGAAAACATCTTCGTCTACTTTAGAAATTATTCATTTACTTGCGTATTTGCTAAAAAGAAAAAAAACGAAAAAGAAAAGGAGAATAAAAGTGATCATTTAAAGGGAAATAGAAATATAGTAGAATTATAATATAGAAAAAACTGAAACATCTATACCACTACCAAATGCAGTTGATTTCCAACCATTTTTTTCTTGGCCATCGGATGACTTTTCTAGACTAACATGGGTGGAAAGGATGGCAACAAATTCACTTCCCGGTACCCGTAAGAATTGAGCAAAAATACCCATCACTTACACTAGGATACAGTATGTTGCGCACTGTGTTTTATCTCTCTCCTCCCTCCTCTGGGTGAAGCAAATGGTTATTGATGTCAAAATAACTACTCCTTAATTTCGTCCTGGTTTATAGATCTTATGGACATTTTTAGGTCGTTGATTTGACTTGTCTAACTGGTAAAGTGATCATGACTCCTTAATTTCGTCCTGGTTTATAGATCTTATGGACATTTTTAGGTCGTTGATTTGACTTGTCTAACTGGTAAAGTGATCAGACATGCTGCCCCATCCGGGCTTGCCTTCACACATGCTGATCCACGAGATTGGGACGCGTTTGGTAGCATGCATCCATTTCGGGCGTGTTTGGTAGCCTGAGCGCGTCTTGACTCGCATCGGCCCAGTATTTTTCGGGCCGTTTGGTTCCCTGGGATCAGTCGCGTTCTTGCATAGCACAGGTTTTAAAGCACCCTGGGACAGGTGCCGGAGGAACGCCCGGTATGACAGTTTCTTCAGGGCCAGGCCCTGGCGAGACGAAAATCGACAACGTCGTTCGCGCGGGAGCTCCGCCTCGGCATGGCGGGAGAAGCCAAAATCCCAGCGGCGTTGCGCGGCAAAGGTAGGGGTAACCGAAGAGGTTACCCTCTCCATTAGCCCCCTCCCAAATTTTTCCTTCCCCCAAATTTCGCACCGGCGGCGGCAGTGAACCAGATCTGACAGCGTGCATCTCCCTTCGGTCTCCGCCGCCGGACCAGGGTCCTCTTCTCCAGCCGCGGCGGAGCCTGCGCACATCTGCGGCGGCTTTCGGCCGTGTCCTTCGTCCGCCATGACGGAGGTAAGTGGAAACCTCTGCGCTCTACTGTAGTGTTAGATTCATATTGGTAGAACTAGTTGGGTTCGATAAGACCGTTCGTAATGCATAGATCTTGTTTGAGTAGACCGACCAGCTCCAGCTTGTGCATCACGCCGCAGCACTCATCATTTGCATACAAGCCTGGATCCTGATGGTGCACAAGAGAGCAGTTAGGCATGCTGCTTTTCCTCGTGTGACTTATGGTCCTATGTTACAACGATATCAGGAGAGGATTGCCAACCTAAACAACATCTAAAACTGCAACGACGTAGAGGCTATCCAGATGCTATGGATGAGAAGAGCCCCTTTCTATGCACTTGTGAAAATGTTCAGGCGTAGAGGACTGCTGACTGATAGCATCCACGCCACTGTGGAAGAACAAGTCGCAATGTTTCTTCATGTTGCCGGTTGATACGTCCCAAACGTATCTATAATTTCTTATGTTCCATGCTACTTTATTGATGATATCTACATGTTTTATGCATACTTTATGTCATATTTATGCGTTTTCCGAAACTAACCTATTGACGAGATGCCGAAGTGCCAGTCCCTGTTTTCTGCTGTTTTTGGTTTCAGAAATCCTAGTAAGGAAATATTCTCGGAATCGGACGAAATCAACGCCCAGTACCCTATTTTCACCGGAAGCTTCCAGAACACCCGAGAGGGACCAGAGGTGGGCCACAGGGGCCCCACACACCACCCCGGCGCGGCCAGAGGGGGGGCGCCGGCCTGGTGTGTGGCCCCCCTGTAGCCCCTCCGACTCCGTCTCTTCGCCTATAAATGCCTCCC
>NC_061508.1:8645644-8687578 GCF_022539505.1 Lolium rigidum | reverse complement strand
GGATGACATGCGGGTCCCGGTTAGCGGCGGCGGTATCACCGTTTGAGAGGCGGCGGGGGATCGAAAGAAAAAGGCAAGTGACCAAATTTGAGGTGCCAAAAAAAACTCCAAGAAAAGAAAGTTGATTGCACATAGAGGATGACATGCGGGTCCCATTTAGCGACAGCGGTCTCAACGTTTCCAAGGCGGCAAGGGATCAAAAGAAAAAGGAAGTAGCCAGAAATCGGGGGTCAAAAAAATCCAAGAATAGAAAGAATTTTGGTTCATAGAGGATGACATGCGGGACCCATGATCCTGCATCGTAAACGGCTCGATCGGAGAACGTTGAACGAGATGGCGCGATCTAGAAAAAAAACAATGCCGAGAGAGGCTGCCATCTGGGCCCTACATCCCTCGGCGGTGCGGATTTGCATTGACTCGGCCGGCGAACCCGAGATTTCGAGATGCACCACGTCCCGGGCCACCATACGCCACGTTTTGGCCGCTTTCGTCGGGCTAGGTGGCCTCAAAAACGAGAAAAAAAAAAGTTTTGACATGCACCACGGAGGGACCAAAATCGTCGGCCATGGTACACCAGCAACCACGGCGCGACTTCAACTTCGTCGGCCATGGCAACTTTTCTTGTAGTGGATGTTATTAAAGTACTCTATTCCTCCTCCACGTGTGTAAAGGTGACAGTGTGTGCACCGTGTGAGTACTTGGCGTAGGCTATGATTGTGATCTCTTGTAGATTATGAAGTTAACTATTGCTATGATGGTATTGATGTGATTTATTCCTCCTACATAAGCGTGAAGGTGACAGTGTGCATGCTATGTTAGTTCTTGGTGTAATTGTGTTGATCTATCTTGCACTCTAAGGTTACTTAAACATGAATATCGAATACTTGTGGAGCTTGTTAACTCCGGCATTGAGGGTTCGTGTAATCCTACACGAGTTAGTGGTGTCCATCATCCAACAAAAGAGTGTAGAGTATGCATTTATCTATTACGTTATGTGATCAATGTTGAGAGTGTTCACTAGTGAAAGTCTAATCCCTAGGCCTTGTTCCTAAATGCGCTATCGTTGCTTGTTACTATTTCTACTGCGTTACTACTTGCTTAGTTACTACTGCTTGTTTACTTCCGGCAATATTACTACCATCAAGCTGCACGCCGACAAGCACTTTTACGGCGCCATACTACTTGCTCATATTCATTCATACCACTTGTATTTCACTATCTCTTCGCCGAACTAGTGCACCTATTAGGTGTGTTGGGGACACAAGAGACTTCTTGCTTTGTGGTTGCGGGGTTGCATGAGAGGGATATCTTTGACCTCTTCCTCCCTGAGTTCGATAAACCTTGGGTAATCCACTTAAGGGAAACTTACTTCGTTGTTCTACAAACCTCTCGCTCTTGGAGGCCCAACACTTGTCTACAAGAATAGAAGCACCCGTAGACATCAAGCACTTTTACGGCGCCGTTGCCGGGGAGGGAAGGTAAGCGGCACTCACACATTGGCAAGCCCGGCAACTAAGCACTTTTCCTCCCTCGTCAACTACGCGCCAAGCACTTTTCCGGCGCCGTTGCCGGGAGGAAAGGTAAAAGGCACTCATACTCCGGTTCCGGGTAACGATACTTTTACGGCGCCATTGTGTGTGTGCTCGAAGCTATTTCCTTTAGACTACTGCAATTGCGACATTTGGTTTCTTGTTTACACTAGTGAGGCATAATGGACAACAATGACCTTTTTATTCTATTTCCTGATTTAAGACATGGATGGTTTGATGCAAAAATTAAAAAACCCATGGAACATATTAATATGAATGCTTTGAACACTATTGTTGCTAATGCTATGGAAAATTCTAAGCTTGGGGAAGCTGGCTTTGATGAGCATGATATTTTTAGTCCCCCAAGCATTGAGGAGAAAATTTACTTTGATGATACTTTGCATCCCATTTATGATGATTATAATGATAGTAGTCTTTTGTTACCACCTGTTATGGAGGATAAATTTGATTATGATTACAATATACCTCCTATATTTGATAGCTACTTTGTTGAATTTGCTCCCACTACAATTAATAAGAATGACTATGCTTATGTTGGGAGTAGTAATTATTTTATGCATGAGACTCATGATAAGAATGCTTTATGTGATAGTTATATTGTTGAGTTTGCTCATGTTGCTACTGAAAGTTATTATGAGAGAGGAAAATATGGTTGTAGAAATTTTCATGTTACTAAAACACCTCTCTATGTGCTGAAATTTTTGAAGCTACACTTGTTTTATCTTCCTATGCTTGTTACTTTGCTCTTCATGAACTTGTTTATTTACAATATTCCTATGCATAGGAAGCATGTTAGGCTTAAATGTGTTTTGAATTTGCTTCTTGATGCTCTCTTTTGCTTCAAATACTATTTGTTGCGAGTGCATCATTAAAATTGCTGAGCCCATCTTAATGGCTATAAAGAAAGAACTTCTTGGGAGATAACCCATGTGTTATTTTGCTACAGTACTTTGTTTTATATTTGTGTCTTGGAAGTTGTTTACTACTGTAGCAACCTCTCCTTATCTTAGTTTTGTGATTTGTTGTGCCAAGTAAAGTTTCTATGTCAAAGTTGATGTTATATTTGGGATCGCTGCGCAGAAACAGCATTGCTGTCTGTCACGAATCTGGGCACAGGCCTCTGTAGAAAATTCGAAAAAATCTGCCAATTTATGAGCGTGATCCTCAGATATGTACGCAACTTTCATTAGTTTTGAGTTTTTCCATTTGAGCAAGTCTGGTGCCATCTTTAAATTCGTCTTTACGGACTGTTCTGTTTTTGACAGATTCTGCCTTTTATTTCGTATTGCCTCTTTTGCTATGTTGGATTCATTTCTTTGATCCATTAATGTCCAGTAGCTTTATGCAATGTCCAGAAGTGTAAAGAATGTTTGTGTCACCTCTGAATGTGTGAATTATTAATTGTGCACTAACCCTCTAATGAGTTTGCTTGAAGTTTGGTGTGAAGGAAGTTTTCAAGGGTCAAGAGAGGAGTATGATATACTATGATCAAGAGGAGTGAAAGCTCTAAGCTTGGGGATGCCCCGGTGGTTCATCCCTGCATATTTCAAGAAGACCCAAGCATCTAAGCTTGGGGATGCCCAAGGCATCCCCTTCTTCATCGACAAAGTATCAGGTTCCTTCTCTTGAAACTATATTTTTATTCGGTCACATCTTATGTACTTTACTTGGAGCGTCTGTATGTTTTTGTTTTTGTTTGAATAAATGATTGTTTGGGAGAGAGACACGCTCCGCTGGTTCGTATGAACACATGTGTTCTTAGCTTTTAATTTTCATGGCGAAGGTTGAAACTGCTTCGTTTAATTGTTATATGGTTGGAAACGGGAAATGCTACATGTAGTAATTGGTATAATGTCTTGAATAATGTGATACTTGGCAATTGTTGTGCTCATATAGATCTTGTTTAAGCTCTTGCATCATGTACCTTGTACCCATTAATGAATAATTACATAGAGCTTGTTAAAATTTGGTTTGCATGATTGGTCTCTCTAAGTCTAGATATTTTACGGTTGAGGTGTTTGAACAACAAGGAGACGATGTAAAGTCTTATAATGCTTACAATATGTTTATATGTGAGTCTTGCTGCACCATTTTATACTTGAGTTTGCTTCAAATAACCTTGCTAGCCTAAACCTTGTATAGAGAGGGAATACTTCTCATGCATCCAAATACTTGAGCCAATATTCATGCCATTTGTGTCCACCATACCTACCTACTACATGGTATTTCTCCGCCATTCCAAAGTAAATTGCTTGAGTGCTACCTTTAAACAAATTCAAAAGTTATTACCTCTTATTTGTGTCAATGTTTTATAGCTCATGATGAAGTATGTGGTGTTTATCTTTCAATCTTGTTGGGCAACTTTCACCAATGGACTAGTGGCTTCATCCGCTTATCCAATAATTTGCAAAAAGAGTCGGCAATGGGATTCCCAGTCCCAAATTAATTAACAAAAATAGACACTCCTCCATGGTATGTGATTGTTGGACGGCACCCGAAGGATTCGGTTAGCCATGGCTTGAGAAAGCAAAGGTGGGGAGGAGTGTCATCATAATAAAACTAAAATAAAAAGGCACTCCTTCATGGTATGAGATTGTTGGCGGGCACCAGAGGATTCGGTTAGCCATGGTTTGTGAAAGAAAGGTTGGAAGGAGTGCCACCCAAAAATAAAATAAAATGGGAGCCGCTCTTTGAAGGTTTGTACGGCCAGGGGTTAGAGTGCCCACTACCATTCGTTGACAACAACAAACACCTCTCAAAACTTTACGTTTATGCTCTCTATATGTTTTCAAAATCAAAGCTCTAGCACAAATATAGCAATCGATGCTTTCCTCTTTGAAGGGCCATTCTTTTACTTTTATTGTTGAGTCAGTTTACCTATCTCCCTCCACCTTAAGAAGCAAACACTTGTGTGAACTGTGCATTGATTCCTACATACTTGCATATTGCACTTGTTATATTACTTTGCATTGACAATATCCATGAGATATACATGTTATAAGTTGAAAGCAACCGCTGAAACTTAATCTTCCTTTGTGTTGCTTCAACACCTTTACTTTGATTTATTGCTTTATGAGTTAACTCTTATGCAAGACTTATTGATGCTTGTCTTGAAAGTATTATTCATGAAAAGTCTTTGTTATATGATTCATTTGTTTACTCATGTCATTACCATTGTTTTGATCGCTGCATTCATTACATATGTTTACAAATAGTATGATCAAGGTTATGATGGCATGTCACTTAAGAAATTATCTGTGTTATCGTTTTACCTGCTCGGGACGAGCAGAACTAAGCTTGGGGATGCTGATACGTCTCCAACGTATCGATAATTTCTTATGTTCCATGCTACTTTATTGATGATATCTACATGTTTTATGCACATTATATGTCGTATTTACGCATTTTCTGGAACTAACCTATTAACAAGATGCCGAAGTGCCGGTTCTTGTTTTCTCGCTGTTTTTGGTTTCAGAAATCCTAGTAACGAAATATTCTCGGAATTGGACGAAATCAACGCCCGAGGTTCCTATTTTGCCCGGAAGCATCCGGAACACCCGAGAGCGCCGGAGGGGGCCTCGTGGGCCCCAGATGATAGGGTGGCGCGGCCGGGGCCCGGGCCGCGCCCCTATGGTGTCGGCGCCCCTTCGACCCTCCGAGGCTGCCCTTCCGCCTATATAAAGCCCACCGCATCGAAAACCCTTACGAGAGGAAGCCACGGTACGCGAAACCTTCCGGAGCCGCCGCCATCGCGAAGCCAAGATGCGGGGGACGGGAGTCTCTATTCCGGCACCCTGCCGGAGCGGGGAAGTGCCCCGGAAGGCTTCTCCATCGACACCGCTGCCATCTCCACCGCCATCTTCATCACCGTTGCTGCTCCCATGAGGAGGGAGTAGTTCTCCATCGAGGCTCGGGGCTGTACCGGTAGCTATGTGGTTAATCTCTCTCCTATGTACTTCAATACAATGATCTCATGAGCTGCCTTACATGATTGAGATTCATATGAGTTTTGTATCACTATTCATCTATGTGCTACTCTAGTGATGTTATTAAAGTACTCTATTCCTCCTCCACGTGTGTAAAGGTGACGGTGTGTGCACCGTGTGAGTACTTGGCGTAGGCTATGATTGTGATCTCTTGTAGATTATGAAGTTAACTATTGCTATGATGGTATTGATGTGATTTATTCCTCCTACATAAGCGTGAAGGTGACAGTGTGCATGCTATGTTAGTTCTTGGTCTAATTGTGTTGATCTATCTTGCACTCTAAGGTTACTTAAACATGAATATCGAATACTTGTGGAGCTTGTTAACTCCGGCATTGAGGGTTCGTGTAATCCTACACGATTAGTGGTGTCCATCATCCAACAAAAGAGTGTAGAGTATGCATTTATCTATTCTGTTATGTGATCAATGTTGAGAGTGTTCACTAGTGAAAGTCTAATCCCTAGGCCTTGTTCCTAAATATCGCTATCGTTGCTTGTTATTGTTTCTTTGCGTTACTATCTGCTGAGTTACTACTGCTTGTTTACTTCCAGCAATATTACTACCATCAAGCGCACGCCGGCAAGCACTTTTCGGGCGCCATACTACTTGCTCATATTCATTCATACCACTTGTATTTCACTATCTCTTCGCCGAACTAGTGCACCTATTAGGTGTGTTGGGGACACAAGAGACTTCTTGGTTTGTGGTTGCGGGGTTGCATGAGAGGGATATCTTTGACCTCTTCCTCCCTGAGTTCGATAAACCTTGGGTAATCCACTTAAGGGAAACTTGCTGCTGTTCTACAAACCTCTGCTCTTGGAGGCCCAACACTGTCTACAAGAATAGAAGCACCCGTAGACATCAAGTCCCTAGTAAGCCTCTTGTATAACTAGCTTGTTGATTAATAGATGATCATGGTGTCGTGATCATGAACATTGGATGTTATTAATAACAAGGTTATGTCATTAGTTGAATGATATAATCGACACACACCCAAATGAGTGTAGCATAAGATTAAGTCATTAAGTTCATTTGCTATAAGCTTTCAATACATAGTTGTCTTAATCCTTCGACCATGAGATCATGTAAATCACTTACACCGAAAGGGTACTTTGATTACATCAAACGTCATTGCGTAAATGGGTGACAATAAAGGTGGGATTAAGTATTTGGAAAGTGTGAGTTGAGGCATATGGATCAACAGTGGGATTTGTCCATCCTGATGACGGATAGATATACTTTGGGCCCTCTCGGTGGAATGTCATCTAATTAGCTTGCAAGCATATGAATAGTTCATAAGAGATCACATACCACGGTACGAGTAAAGAGTACTTGTCGGTAACGAGGTTGAACAAGGTATGGAGATACCGATGATCAAACCTCGGACAAGTAAAATATCGCGAGACAAAGGGAATTGGCATCGTATGTAAATGGTTCAATCGATCACTAAGTCATCGTTGAATATGTGGGAGCCATTATGGATCTCCGGATCCCGCTATTGGTTATTGCTCGGAGAGGAGTCTCGACCATGTACGCATAGTTCGCGAACCGTAGGGTGACGCGCTTAAGGTTCGTTGTCGCATAAGTAGATTTGAATATGGTATGGAGACGAAGTTTGTTCGGAGTCTCGGATGTGATCCGAGGATGTCACGAGGAGGTCGGAAGAGTCCGGAGAATAAGATTCATATAAGGGAAGTTGATTTCGGGTTTTCGGAAATGTTCGGGATTGTTCCGGTGTTGACTGGAAGGTTCTAGAAGGTTCCGAAGGTTCCACCATGGGGCCCACGACCCGGGAGGCCCACCGTGGGCCGAGGGATGCTCCCTGGCCTAATGCGCCGGGGGCACTTGGCCCCCAAGGCCCGGGCCGGCCATACCCCCTAGGGTTTCTCGGGGGATCAACTTGGGGAGGGGAAAGCCCCTCTCCCCCTTGGCCGCCGCCGCCCCCCCAACCCTAGATAGGAAGGGGGCCACCTTGGCCGGCCAGCCCCCTATATAAAGAGGGGAGGGGGTGGCCGGCCACACGATCCCCCATTGCCTCCTCCTCCGGCCGCCTCTCCCTCCACCATACGCCGTCCGGGCTTAGGCGAAGCCTGCCGGTTTTCTTCCTCCACCACCACCACCACGCCGTCGTGCTGCTGGACGTTGGAGGAGATCTACCACACCTCCGCTGCCCACCGGAACGGGAGAGGAAGGAGCTTCATCGACACCGTACGCGCGACCGAGTACGGAAGTGCCGCCGGATTGCGGCACCGGGGACGATCGTCTACACCAACAACGAGATTAATCTCGTAGGCTTTGGAATCTTCGAGGGTTAGTCTCATATCCTTCTCGTTGCTTAGATCTAGTAGATTGGATCTTGGGTGTTCCATAGATTAGATCTGTTGGTTTTATTCGCTTTGCGGTAGGAAATTTTTTGTTTTCTATGCAACGAACCCCATCAGATATGGTGGACACAAATGGCATGGGTTTTGGCTCAAGGTGTTTGGATGCACGAGAAGCATTTCCTCTCAGTACAAGGTTTGGGCTAGCAAGGTTGTTTGAAGCAAACACAAGTATGAACAGGTACAGCAAAACTCACACAAGAACATATTGCAAGCATTATAAGGCTCTACACTATCTTCCTTGTTGTTCAAACACTTTACCCGAAAATATCTAGACTTAGAGAGACCAATCATGCAAACCAAATTAAACAAGCTCTACGGTAGTTCTTCATTAATAGATTAAACTACATGATGCAAGAGCTTAAACATGATCTAAGAGAGCTCAAACAATTGTCAAGTTACCAAACCATATGCAGCATTTTCTGATTCCAACCAAATAGCAATTTAACGAAGCAATTTAGCCTTCGCCATGAACATTAAAGCACAATTAAGAACACAAGTGTTCCATATAAAAAAGCGGAGCGTAATATCTCTAATATAAGGATGGCGGGATCCAACTTTATTCAAACAAAACAAAAATAAAAACAAACCGACGCTCCAAGTAAAGAACATAAGATGTGATGGAATAAAAATATAGTTTCACTAGAAGTGACCTGATAATGTTGTCGATGAAGAAGGGGATGCCTTGGGCATCCCCAAGCTTAGATGCTTGAGTCTTCTTAAAATATGCGGGGATGAACCACCGGGGCATCCCCAAGCTTAGACCTTTCACTCTTCTTGATCATAGTATATCATCCTCTTCTCTTGACCCTTGAAAACTTCCTTCACACAAACTTCAAGCAAACTCATTAGAGGGTTAGTGCATAATCAAAATTCACATATTCAGAGGTGACACAATCATTCTTAACACTTCTGGATATTGCACAAAGCTTCTGAAAGTTAATGGAACAAAGAAACTCATTCAACATAGCAAAAGCGGCAATGCGAAATAAAAGACAGAATCTGTCAAAAACAGAACAGTCCGTAAAGATGAATCTGGCAGGGGAACTTAACTTGCTCAAACGGAAAAACTCAAAACTAATGAAAGTTGCGTAAATATCTGAGGATCACGCTCGTAAATTTGCAGATTTTTTCGATTTTTTTACAGAGACTTCTGCGAGAATTCGTGACAGACAGCAATGCTGTTTCTGCGCAGCGATCCAAATCTATCATCAACTTTAACATAGAAACTTTACTTGGCACAAAAACATGATAAGGAGAGGTTGCTACAGTAGTAAACAACTTCCAAAACTCAACAATACAGTAAATAAAATAAAACATGGGTTATCTCCCAAGAAGTGCTTTTCTTTAACGCCTTTCAGTTAGGCGCAAAAAGTGCAAATCAAGTAACATCAAGAGAAGAAGCATCAACATCATAGTTTGTTCTAATAATAGAATCAAAAGGCAACTTCATTCTCTTTCTAGGGAAGTGTTCCATACCTTTCTTGAGAGGAAATTGATATTTAATATTACCTTCCTTCATATCAATAACAGCACTCAACGGTTCGAAGAAAAGGTCTTCCCAACACAATAGGACAAGATGCATTGCATTCGATATCCAAGACAACAAAATCAACGGGGACAAGGTTATTGTTAACCGTAATGCACACATTATCAATCCTCCCCAAAGGTTTCTTTTTAACATTATCGGCAAGATTAACATCCAAATAACAATTCTTCAATGGTGGCAAGTCAAGCATATCATAAATCTTTTTAGGCATAACGAAATACTTGCACCAAGATCACATAAAGCATTACACTCAAAGTCATTGAATTTCATTTTAATGATGGGCTCCCAACCATCTTCTAACTTCCTAGGAATAGAAGCTTCAAGTTTTAATTTCTCTTCCCTAGCTTTAATGAGAGCATTTGTAATATGTTTTGTAAAGGCTAAATTTATAGCACTAGCATTGGGACTTCTAGCAAGTTTTTGTAAGAACTTTATAACTTTGGTAATATGACAATCATCAAAATCTAAACCATTATGTTCTACAGCAGTGGAATCATTGTCACCAATATTTTGAATTTTTTTAGCAGTTTTATCACAAACAGCAGTTTCAGCAGTTTCAGGCAATTTTGTACGCTTTGCACTAGGAGTAGAAACATTGCCAACACCAATTATTTTACCATTGATAGTAGGAGGTGCAGCAACATATGAAGAATCAACATTACTAGTGGTGGTAATAGTCCATACTTTAGCTACATTATCTTCTTTAGCAAGTTTTTCTTTTTCTTCTCTATCCCACCTAGCATGCAATTCAGCCAACATTCTAATATTATCATTAATTCGAACTTGGATGGCATTTGTTTTATCAAACCTAGCATCTTTAACTTCCTCAGGCATAACTTTCAATTTTAAAAGATCAACATCAAGAGCAAGACTATCAACCTTAGAAGCAAGAATATCAATTTTACCAAGCTTTTCTTCAACAGTTTTATTGAAAGCAGTTTGTGTACTAATAAATTCTTTAAGCATCACTTCAAGACCAGAGGGTACACTCTTGTTATTATTGTAAGAATTACCATAAGAATTACCATAACCATTACCATTATTAGAGGGATATGGCCTATAGTTGTTGTTACCATAATTATTCCTATAAGCATTGTTGTTGAAGTTATTACTCTTAATGAAATTCACATCAACATTTTCTTCTTGAGCAACCAATGAAGCTAAAGGAACATTATTAGGATCAATATGAGATCTACCATTTGCAAGCATAGACATAATAGCATCAATCTTATCACCCAAAGAAGAGGTTTCTTCAACAGAATTTACCTTCTTACCTTGAGGAGTTCTTTCGAGTGTGCCATTCAGAGTAATTGATCATCATATCATCAAGTAGTTTAGTTGCGGCGCCCAGGGTGATGGACATAAAAGTACCTCCAGTAGCTGAATCCAATAGGTTCCTCGAGGAAAAATTCAATCCTGCATAAAAGGTTTGGATGATCATCCAAGTAGTCAGTCCATGGGTTGGGCAATTCTTTACCAAAGATTTCATTCTCTCCCATGCTTGAGCAACATGTTCATTATCAAATTGTTTAAAATTTATTATGCTACTTCTCAAAGATATAATCTTAGCAGGAGGATAATATTTACTAATAAAAGCATCTTTACATTTAGTCCATGAATCAATACTATTCTTAGGTAAAGATAGCAACCAATCTTTAGCTCTTCCTCTTAATGAGAAAGGAAACAATTTCAGTTTTATAATATCACCATGTATATCCTTATACTTTTGCATTTCACAAAGTTCAACAAAATTATTAAGATGGGCAGCAGCGACATCGGTACTAACACCGGAAAATTGCTCTCTCATAACAAGATTCGAGTAAAGCAGGTTTAATTTCATAGAATTCTGCTGTTGTAGCAGGTGGAGCAATAGGAGTACATATAAAATCATTATTATTTGTGCTAGTGAAATCACACAACTTAGTATTTTCAGGAGTACCCATTATAACAGTAATAAAGTAAACTAGGCAAATAGAATAAAGACAAGTAACTAATTTTTTGTGTTTTTGATATAGAGCTAGTAAATAAGACAGTAAGTAAAGTAACTAATTTTTTTGTGTTTTTAGTATGAAGCAAACAAGACAGTAAATAAAATAAAGTAAAGCAAGACAAAAACAAAGTAAAGAGATTGGAAGTGGAGACTCCCCTTGCAGCGTGTCTTGATTTCCCCGGCAACGGCGCCAGAAAAATTGCCTTGATGCGCGTAGATGTACACGTCCGTTGGGAACCCCAAGAGGAAGGTATGATGCGCACAGCGGCAAGTTTTCCCTCAGAAAGAAACCAAGGTTATCGAACCAGTAGGAGCCAAGAAGCACGTGAAGGTTGTTGGTGGAGGAATGTAGTGCGGCGCAACACCAGTGAAACCGGCGCCAACGTGGAACCTGCACAACACAATCGAAGTACTTTGCTCCAACGTAACAGTGAGGTTGTCAATCTCACCGGCTTGCTGAAAACAAAGGATTAAGCGTATCGAGTGGAAGATGGTGTTTGTTTGCAAATAACAGTAAAAACAGTAGAATGTATTCAGATGTAAAAGAATGGACCGGGGTCCACAGTTTACTAGAGGTGTCTCTCCAATAAGATAACTAACATGCTAGGTGAACAAATTACAGGCGGGCAATTGACAAATAAAGATTCAATACATATCAACGATGATTACTATGTGATTTAATCAGGGCATTACGACAAAGTACATAGACAGCTATCCAGCATGCATCTATGCCTAAATAATCCACCTTCGAGGTTATCATCCGAACCCCTTCCAGTATTAAGTTGTAAACAACGAGATAATTGCATTAAGTATGGTGCGTAATGTAATCGACACAAATATCCTTAGACAAAGCATCAATGTTTTATCCCTAGTAGCAACAGCACATCCACAACCTTAGAACTTTCTGTCATTGTCCCAGATTCAATGGAGGCATGAACCCACTATCGAGCATAATTAGCCCCTCTTGGAGTTACAAATATCAACTTGGCCAGAGCCTCTACTAGCAACGGAGAGCATGCAAGAACATAAACAACACATATATGATAGATTAATAATCAACTTAACATAGTATTCTATATTCATCGGATCCCGCCAAACACAACATGTAGCATTACAAATAGATGATCTTGATCATGTTAGGCAGCTCACAAGATCTAAACAATGATAGCACAAGCGGAGAAGACAACCATCTAGCTACTGCTATGGACCCATAGTCCAAGGATGAACTACTCACGCATCAATCCGGAGGCGGGCATGATGATGTAGAGCCCCTCCGGTGATGATTCCCCTCTCCGGCAGGGTGCCGGAGGCGATCTCCTGAATCCCCCGAGATGGGATTGGCGGCGGCCTCTCAGTAATGTTTTCCGTATTGTGGCTCTCGGTACAGGGGGTTTCGCGACGAAGGCTATTTGTAGGCGGAAGGGTAGGTCAGGGGACGTCACGAGGGGCCCACACACTAGGGTCGCGCGGCCAGGGCCCAGGCCGCGCCGCCCTGGTGTGTCGCCACCTCGTGGCCCCACTTCGTCTCCCTTTCGGTCTTCTGGAAGCTTCGTGTAAAAATAGGCCCCTGGGCGTTGATTTCGTCCAATTCAGAGAATATTTCCTTACTAGGATTTCTGAAACCAAAAACAGCGAGAAACAACGAATCGGCACTTCGGCATCTTGTTAATAGGTTAGTGCCGGAAAATGTATAATAATGCTGTAAAGTATGTATAAAACATTCAAGTATTGTAATAAAAGTAGCATGGAACATAAGAAATTATAGATACGTTTGAGACGTATCATGCTATCATGTTTAGATCTTGTGAGCTGCCTAACATGATCAAGATCATCTATTTGTAATGCTACATGTTGTGTTTGGTGGGATCCGATGAATATAGAATATTATGTCAAGTTGATTATCAATCTATCATATATGTGTTGTTTATATTCTTGCATGCTCTCCGTTGCTAGTAGAGGCTCTGGCCAAGTTGATACTTGTAACTCCAAGAGGGGTATTTATGCTCGATAGTGGGTTCATGCCTCCATTGAATCTGGGACGAGTGATGAAAGTTCTAAGGTTGTGGATGTTCTGTTGCTACTAGGGATAAAACATCAATGCTTTGTCTAAGGATATTTGTGTTGATTACATTACGCACCATACTTAATGCAATTGTCTGTTGTTTGCAACTTAATACTGGAAGGGGTGCGGATGCTAACCTGAAGGTAGACTATTTAGGCATAGATGCATGCTGAATGGCGGTCTATGTTATTTGTCGTAATGCCCTGATTAAATCTCATAGTGATCATCATGATATGTATTGAATCTTTATTTGTCAATTGCCCACCTGTAATTTGTTCACCCAGCATGTTATTTATCTTATTGGAGAGACACCACTAGTGAACTGTGGACCCCGGTCCATTCTTTTACATCTGAATACAATCTACTGCAATCATTGTTCTCTACTGTTCTTTGCAAACAAACATCATCTTCCACACTATACGTTTAATCCTTTGTTTTCAGCAAGCCGGTGAGATTGACAACCTCAACCGTTACGTTGGGGCAAAGTATCTTGATTGTGTTGTGCAGGTTCCACGTTGGCGCCGGTTTCACTGGTGTTGCGCCGCACTACACTCCTCCACCAACAACCTTCACGTGTTCCTTGACTCCTACTGGTTTGATAACCTTGGTTTCATACTGAGGGAAACTTGCTTCTATATGCATCACACCTTTCACTTGGGGTTCCCAACGGACGTGTGCTTCACACGTTATCAGGGGGGCCGGCCTGGGCCCACATGTCATGGTGGGCAGGACCCACTATGCCATGTGGCGCCTATGTGGCCTCTCCCGGGGTGGTGGGCCCAATGGTGGCCCTCTAGAACCTTCTAGAAGCTCCGGTCAAAACACCGGACTTTTTCCCGAACCCCGGAAAATAACTTCCCATATATGAATCTTATTCTCCGGACCATTCCGGACCTCCTCGTGATGTCCTGGATCCCATCCGAGACTCCGAACAAAAACTTCGGACTCCATCTCATATTCCGAATCTACTTATGCGCCATCGAACCTTAAGCGCGTCACCCTACGGTTCGCGAACTATGCAGATATGGCCGAGACTCCTTTCCGAGCAATAACCAATAGCGGGATCTGGAGATCCATAATGGCTCCCACATATTCAACGATGACTTATTGATCGATTGAACCATTTACATACGATGCTGATTCCCTTTGTCTCGCGATATTTTACTTGTCCGAGGTTCGATCATCGGTATCTCCATACCTTGTTCAACCTAGTTACCGACAAGTACTCTTTACTCGTACCGTGGTATGTGATCTCTTATGAACCATTCATATGCTTGCAAGCTAATCAGATGACATTCCACCGAGAGGGCCCGAGTATATCTATCCGTCATCAGGATGGACAAATCCCACTATTGATCCATATGCCTCAACTCACACTTTCCAAATACTTAATCCCATCTTTATAACCACTCATTTACGCAATGGCGTTTGATGTAATCAAAGTACCCTTCCGGTGTAAGTAATTTACATGATCTCATGGTCGAAGGACTAAGGCTTCTATGTATCGAAAGCTTATAGCAAATTGAACTTAATGACTTGATCTTATGCTACGCTCATTTGGGTGTGTGTCCATTATATCATTCAACTAATGACATAACCTTGTTATTAATAACATCCAATGTTCATGATCATGAAACCATGATCATCTATTAATCAACAAGCTAGTTGTACAAGAGGCTTACTAGGGACTCCTTGTTGTTTACATAACACACATGTATCAATGTTTCGGTTAATACAATTATAGCATGGTACGTAAACATTTATCATAAACAGAAAGATATTATAATAACCACTTTATTATTGCCTCTTGGGCATATCTCCAATAATAAACGCCGCGAGGATTCACCCCGACCCGCAGCCCGTGAGGACTACTCACACATAATATCAAGATCAATAACAAAGATAGAAATCATTGTGCAAAATACTTAGATTGAAATCACAATATTCTTACAATGGTCGCCAATTCTCAAGGAGATTTCTATTACAATGGTGATGCTATGGAGGATATTGGAGATGGGATAGATGAACTATGGTGGTTGATCTCCTTCGGTGTGGTGCAGATGGATCTGATGGATGACGGATCTATTTGGCGACGAGTGGCTCTGCTTTTGTTGTCGGTCCCTTCACGAAACTTATAGGGTTTGACCTCAGAAAGGCTACGACACATGGTACGGGCGGACGGTACAGGCGGGGCTTGGCCGTACCGATGCCCTATTAAAGCCCCTAGAATCGCCTCTTCGAGCGTTGTCAACTTTGCCATGCTCCTGACGTGATTTTCTTCAGTAATTGCAGGTCCATTTGTCATTATGACGTGATTTCCTGCTCATCATCCAAAAATAGAAGAGATTACACATCTTTGCATTAATTAGTCATTAGTGGCAAGTTTGAGAGGTAAACTTAGTCAATTTCTTGACTTAGCTAAGGGTTTAAACGCGACAAAAGTGGCATATTTCACAGCCATCAATTCGCCATGTTCAATCATCATCGTTGTGGTAGTGTTGGCGGCATGACGCGTCATCGAACACCTTCACGCTCATCTCCTCGCCGCCTTGGTAGCAGAAGTTGAGCACGCAGCCGGCTTAGAGGTCGTGGGAGCGCACGAACTTCTCCCAGACAGTGTGGAGGTACATCTTGCCGCGCCCGTCGAAGAGCACGTCCACCGGCAAAAGCCGCAGCTAGCTTTGGAGGCTCTTTGGGGGACGCCAGGGACGGAGCCAGGAAAACAATATGGAGGGGGCCAAATGAACCTTAGTTTAGTTGGAGGGGGAAACGTAGGGAAATACTAACCAATTTAAGGACCAATCTGCATAAAACATAGGGGATCTTTCACAAAAATATTCAGCATAGGGGGAGGGGGCCATGGCCCCAGCTCGCCTCCCCCTAGCTCCGCCCCTGGGGGACGCGGCTGGAGAAGCTCTTACTCTCCCAGCATCAACGACTCCAGCGTTGGGCCCGCAAACCCAAACACCTTGCCCTGGAACAATCCTGCCAACCTCTAGGATTCTGCTCACCACGAGAGGCCAACTTGAAGATCCACCACCCAATCAGGGACCAACACCCAGTCAGATACGTGTCGGGACATCAACCGGGTTTTTCCAGTGGCGGAGTACCCCCTCCCAAACCTCTCTAGCCACGACGCATCCCATAAGGAAGTGTTGGATGGTCTCGGGCTTCTGATCGCAAAACGGGCGCGCCGCCAGATATGGAGCCCCCGTCTTTGGAGACAGTATGCAGTCTAACATTTGTTTCGGCTAACCAACCTCTCGCAGAGAACTTGCAGTTGTAGGACGCAGCACGATTTCCAGATTATCCTCTACATTTAGCTAGAAAAACATGCAAAAAAAAAAGAGCCGGCATATATGTGGGGGTAAGATGGGCGAACCTATGGGGCAGAGCCGACTGGGCAGCAGAGGTACTTGTGTTACGGCTGGGAGCTATACACCCGCAGCACCGTTGCCCTCCAAGCCATGGATGCTTTAGTTTCACGCGCATATTTTGATCCATGAAATGCGACAGGCTCGAGAGTCCACCCCCAAGCCCGAAGCCATGGAATGCTAAATTTCGCCAGAATCTTTTGATCCATCAAATAACCCCGGGGGCTCGAGCCCACCTCAACCCAACACACAAACATGCCGACCCTGGCCCTCCGAGGCTGGAGTCATAGGCGCGCACCACCGCGCCTGGCCTGTCATCCAGGTTAGGGTCACGTATATATGCTGGTTACTGTGCATCTCAGCTACCGGTATGGTACTATTTATCTTTTATGTGCTATATTAAACCAAGTCGATGAGGCAGCGTGTCCATTCTGCTGCTTCTGAAAAAACACAATGTATCCATTGTAGTGAAGCCCGTTAGAGGCCCATCGTCTAGTGTGCGAGGCCGTTCACCGGATTTTGACTACAGCGTTCAGCCCTTCACTATTGGAGCCTTCACGGATGGCTCCCCTAAGGTTTTGAGGATGTTCTCTTTACTCTTTTTTTTTTTTGCATGGTAATACGATTCTCATTGATAAATAAAAGACGAGATACAAAGTACGTATACACCGATCTTACAGATCTGAAAAGATAGGATAAACCTATGTGACAAACCAACGCCTATCCATCTTCTTTGGCACCACCGTAGCAGCCACCAAGGAAAAAATGGACGAGATCACCTCTTCACCCGAGCTCGACGCGGCTCCATCGCCGATCATCGGCTTTTCGGACCTCCAATGTAGTTTGCCATAGGACAAACCATTGCCGTTGAAAGAATCGGACCAGGGCAGCATGTCCCCGGACACGCCATCGAACTTCGACGACTGGCACCCACGCACGACGATGTCGGAGTAGGGAACCGTAACCATCGACCTTCAACCACGAACCCACCACAAGGTGCACCATCTTCCAGCTTGTCACCGGTGCAGACCACCGTCCGCACGTACTCCTGGACGAATCCCTCTCGCTCCACCTTGGCGCCGGAGACAACGCCGCAACGAACGGGGACAGAAGCAGGAAGAAAAACCATCCGATGGAGTCGTCGCCGCCGCCTCGCCGACACCATCCATGAATCCTAAAGCCACCGATCTGAAAGATCGGCAAGCACACAGTGCCACCAACTCCGAGACGCCGCCATGAAGGACATCGCCGGTGTGGGAGAAGAGTTGAGGCAGATTTATTTGCCCGGGCGCCGCTCCCACCACCCCAACGGCGCGCCATGCCAGAGAACTCCTAGCCCTAAGTACCATGCAAAAAACGGGGTCCCCCTCCCTCCTACCGCCGGAGCGGCAAGCGGAAGGAGAGGGGCCCAACGCAGATGCTGGAGATTGGAGCAGGAAATTTACTCATGAAGGAAGTATTAGACATGTAATACACCATATCGTATACGTACCTGTCTCTTGTACCGCCACATGAGGGGATATTCCTCATCAATAATGCTACACTTACGGGGAGATATCTTACAAAAATTTGTTACGGGATTAGGTGTCAATCAAAGATTTGCGATGGGATTTTTTCTTGCAACCGAACCAACAGTTTCTTCCACTGATTTGGTTCCACGTACGCCTGTAAGAAAATTCCGTAAGCCCTCTCCCGTAAGTGTAGCATTGTTGATTCCTCATCATATAAACACGAAACCGATGACCTGAAGAGGTACATCGTTCCACCATGATCTTGCTCTTAGCTCTCTAGACTTAGTGTTGGGTCGCCGCCTGTGGCTCCAACAATCCACGGATTAGTCTATGTACCCTTGTTTATTAATGAATAAAGAGAGCTTTACCCAAAAAAGAAAAACTACCAAATCCATGAGCTCCCTTACCCTTTGGCTATTCAGGTTTAGACCCCCTTGTGTGACCTTTAGTTCTCTGCCATACTGGAGACGCTGGTGTGGCGGTGGACGACTGATAACCAGTTTTCCTGCAAGACCTGTTACAACATTCTTTTGAAGCGAACACTTATCTTAGCCTCTTAACTGGAAGCCGTGGGTATTCATGGCTTGCTTGTCAGGACACACTATACCACAGCACAATTTCTCCAATGAACAAATCGATTGGGAAAAGCCGTTTTCACCGTCAAAAGGGTGGCCGGGGACCAGTTTTGCCGACCAACCTTGTCTCTTATCGTAAGTCGGGTTTGACAAAAATCTTTTTCGACCGATTTTTTTGTCGACTGATATTCTGCTAGTAGTATAAAAGCTTTCTCGATCAACATATTCTTTCTCGACTAACAAGTGTTGGACGACATGCCGGGCACTTCCACACGCCACAAGCTGCCTGCTATGCGACTGGGCAGTGTAGACGATGGTGCACATCCTAGTGGGTTGCCCCTTCTCCAGGACGATTTTCTATGGAGTGATATCCGCGATCCGATCTACCTTCGTCCCTCTCATTGACGAGGACGTCTTCGTGGAATGGTGGGCAACAACATTACGGTACCTTTGGCAGCATTTTCAAGTTTAGATCTTCTTGCATGATGTTCAACTTCGCTGAACCAGACGTGCATGCTTAGAGGGGTGAAGTTCTTCAACTAGCGAGAGCTTTCTCTCAGCCTCTTGGAAGCTCAACTGAAAGTTGTGCATGCTCCCATGGTGTAGTTCTTTAACTAGCTAGCTTGCTAGGACATGTGTTGGACGGCTAAGCGGCTTCCCGCTAGGGGCTTTCCCACGCCGCAAGGTGCCGGTTGTGCGACTAGGCAGTGCAGACGATGGCGCACACACAAGTAGGAAATAGCTTATACGAGGAAAAAATGGCGGCGGCGCACTTCAAGAGGACCACGTCGTATGTACGTTAGAAAAAATATACCATTGAATTCACAATCAAATGCAATGGTTTTCTGGCATATAATTTTATTGACCAAATGTTTGGTTCTACTTTTTTCTTAAACTACATGTCGGTCTGATAAACCGAGAGAAAAGGTAATAAAAAAAAAGAGTTGGCATGTTTATTGGATTAAAGATGTGCGAACCCAAGGCGCAGCTGGGAACAGAGGTTAAAGTTACGGCTGGCAGGATCGTAGCCCCAATCAGCTTAGCCCCCCGTTCAGCTCAATGACAACCTAAAGCGGAGATCGAGGCCCAGGGCTCAAGCCCGCCTTCAACAACAACATGCCAACCCTTGGCCCTCCGAAGCTGGAGTCACAGGCTCGCACTGCCAAGCCCGGCCGACGTACCTGTTGGGCGGTACGAATATATCCTGTCGTGCAAAGTGCTAAACTAGCGGTGTGGTATTATTTTTGTTAAGCGGAATCGGTATCTCGAATATAATCTGAGTTGCTGCAGCAATGTGTCCATTGACCAGAGGCCCATAACGCAGCCCGTCTTAAGATCTGCCGTCTCGGGCCGCATCGTCGTCGAGCCAAGGAAAGATTCTCTACTACTTAAAAAGACTAAAATGATTCCTTATTCTGCCATCCACAATACGTCAATACGTTTCGTCGTCCTACCTTCGTTTCGTCGTCCTACCTTCGTCCGTGGTCGTCCCGCAAACCGTGCATCCCGAAAAAAAGGCTTCGTCCAACACGATCCCCTACCTCTCCCAGCTCGCATGCCGCCGCCGACCCCAGATCCCCTACCTCTCCCCTCCATCTCGGCCTCCTACTCTGGCCATCCACAGCTGAGCGCCATCTCCTTCTCCAACGCCTTCACATAGGCCAAACTTTCTCCTTCACTTGAATAGAGCGGCGGCGCCTACATCTCCGGAAAGAGGGAACCAACCTACGCAGATCTCCCTCCTTCAAGCTCCGGACCCTCCCGCAGAGAGGTCCTTGCCTCCTACGCCTCCGGATTTGTCCGCCGCCGCCACCCTCTCGTCCAACGCGGCGATTCCACAACCTAAGATCCGGAAAACGACCTCACCTGCTCTGATCCGGAAAATGGGATTCCTCAATCGGCGGACTCGATGTTGGTCAGATCCAGCGACCTCGCCGGAGACGTACTGAGGTGATCCTCTCCGTGGTCAAGAAGCAGTGGAGCGAGGCCCCGATCTCCCTGTGTTGCACACGGCTGCAAGCGCGTGGTCCATGTCACGCAGCAAGGTGTCGCTGCAGTTCGCAGAAAACGTTCTGGCTAGAGGGCTTCGTCTTCCATTTTTTTTGTCCGATCTGATTTGCTTATGATTTTTCCCATCTCCATTCGCCTTCTATTTTCATGTTTGGGATCTGCGATCATACTAGAGTTTGCCACCAGCCCGGCTGTATGATGTTGTGATTTAGATTCTTGCCAAAACTGACGTAAATTAGATTTTTTTTTGCGTTGATGGCCTCAATCTCTACTACTGTACTTAAAAAGACTAAAGTAGTTCCTTATTCTGCCGAGGCTCCGCAATACGTTTCGTCGTCGGTAGTCATCCATCGTCCCGCCCCTCCTTTCCTTGGCAGTTGCTATCCCCGCCCGTAAATGAAGCAATAAATTGAGCCATCAGATGCTCCACCCGATTTGCACAACCACCGCCTCCTTGTTTCCTCATCCACACCAGCCGACGCCGCCCTCCGTTTGAGCTGGGCCGTCGCCAACGCGCCTCACCACCAGCACCTCGGCCCTGCCTCCGCCCCGCCCGCCGTCCGAGTAGGGCCGTCGGCCGACGCCCTCACCTCGAGCACCTCCGACCCACCTCGGCCCCGCCCGCCGGTCCCGGTTGGGCGCGTGGCCGACGCCCTCACTTCCGGCGCCTCCGCCCCTCACAAGGATGGGCGCCGCCGCACCATCCCGGCGTAGGCCTCCACGTCGGCCGCCGACGCCCGGACGTGGGCGCATCGTCCTCGACCCGGATCCATGGACGATGCGGTGTCTCCTCCCGCCGATTCGTCCTCTGTGTGTTCCACGACCGCCGCGCGATGCGGCACGGCTCCACATCGTCCGAGCGCGCCCGACTCGCCATTCGTGCGCCTCTCTTCGCCGCCCCTGGATCCCGCCGATCTGAGACGATGAAGGAGGGGGGAAGGCGTGATGGTGTTGCTACTGCTGCTGCTTGAGGACTCCAAGGAAATAATAAGTAGAGAAGAACAAAGATAGAAGAGAAGATGAATGGAAGAGAAATGTCTGTGGTTTCGGACAGAGTTATCAAAAAAAATCAATTTGAAACCAAATTGATGAGCTACACCGGTAAAATCTGCATATTCTGTATCACTTAGAATCATCGAAAGTGGTTTCTATTTTGATTGCTAGAGAAACTGAAAATTGCTTTTTCGATGATACATGAAAGAGAAATCTGTATGTATAGGTTCATTCAGTAGCCTCCCAGGAGCATGCACAATGTGCTCCAACTGTGCTTCGGTTGAAAAACATCTACTTAAATAAGTACTTGCACATGGTATATTTATTGTCATGAACCAAGTTGTGCTCTGTGCCTCGTAGTTTTTGTTAGAAATATAGATGTAAATAATATATGCTCATATGTAAGGATATATGTTTCAAGCAAATTCAGCGCTTTGCTTTTATTTCAGTAGCAGTTTAAATAATATTAATGATTAGTTTCTCCTATGTAGTCCACTCCATGGTCACACATTTTGCAGAAGCCAGGTCTGCATCACGTCTTCTCTAGGTAATCGTGATACCCAAGCTTTGGTTATCTGGTTTTACAAAGAGTTCAGTCCATATTTGGCAACTATGGCATATTAATTCCAACTTTCATTTGATTGTTTTGGACCGATGATTATATTTTTGGTTTAATCTGGGACTGTGGGTTAGTTGCTGATTCTCCTTTACTCCTTAATCTTTTGGTGAATAGAGAAGTACTATATCTTACACTTTTTTAGTCTTACGTCTGAAGGTAATTGTGCCATATTCAGTGCGAGTGGATCACTTAAATTCTCGTTCCCAATTTCTTGAACATGATTTCGACATAATAACAGAGATAACACTATCTGTAGTACCGACTACAAAGGAGATACTGCCGGTGTGTGTAGTATTTTGTTGTTACATATTACAGTAAAACTATTAGTTGTGCATCAAGCAAAATACTAGGGAGCCAGGCTGAATTGTGTATCAACTATCAAGCAAAATGTTACAGGGCCAGACTGAATTCTCTGTCAAGCAAAATACAAGAGAGCCAGGCTAAATTGAACCTCATTTCTGAATAGAAATCCATATGGATTGCTAGGTTGCAGGTCTATACCACCTCTGTACATGCAAGAACATTCATGATGTTGTAGCAAGTTATCGTTGGTTGACTTCCACTTATCTTCAAACTATGCAGATTGTTTTCATTTGGAAAATTGTTGGGATGATAACTGTAGCTGTAGTGCATATATTGAATGGTGACCGTAATGCCACATAGTGTCCAGGAATGATTCATGATAGGTCATGCAATTATCACACTAACCGTATTTATTCTTTTTAGTAATTACCACAATTTTCACCCTAACCCAGAAGCCTCAGGAGGTCAAAGATGTTACTGCAAAGGATCTGCATGCATGGTTTTGTGTCAGCTCATTAAATAATTTTCCATGTACTGTATGGCTGAAGTGATGTTAAATTATGCATGGGAGTGCAAGGGAATTACTACGTTCTTGTACTTAGATAATAAAGGTTAGGACAAATTTAGGTGTAGCCCTAGATTTGTTTACTTATTTGAGGTCAGATAGAAGAGGAATTGGTAAGGAACAAGAAACACTTGCATTGTGTGTCTGCTGCTGTGGGTACTCCAATTTTTTGTTGACATATGGCTAATTACTGTTTTATGTTGGTTATAATTCTGCATCTAAATTGTTGTACAAGTGGTCTCATCGTGGTTACAACTTAATTGCAGGGTCAAGGTCGATGCCAATCTTCTGGACAAACTTTATGCACAAGCAGGGTAGGTGCACTTGAAAGATCGACCAGAGGGTACACCGAGACCAGGGGTGATCATGTCACTGAATCATCATTGCGCACGCCATTTGATTCTCATGGCGTGGCTTACGACTTCTACAACTTGTACTCTTGGGAGCATAGTTTCACATCTGTTAGGAAGAGCAAGATGAACTCGCAAAGGATAAAAGTGTATGCAAGATACAGTCTGTGGTTGCTCCGAAAGTGTTTATTTTTAATAGTTATGTTTGTGACATGTTTTTTAAACTAGCATATTGTTCAATCCAGCTTACATGTTCACGTCTTGGTTGGCATGGCAAGACTGGAGGGAAGAACACTCAGTCATGCCGGTGTTAGCGCCTGGCTAAGACACCTTCGGAAGTTTAGGCAGAACAACATCAACACCATAGGGAGGTTTTCGGTACCATGGAAAAGGTGTCATTCATGAAGCGGTCGTTGATGGACCAGGCCAATGTCGACGTGAGGAAGTCAACTTTTGAGGTATGTGTCTTCGCAAATACAATTGTCCCTTGATTATTTTTCATTATGCATTCATGTGTTCCTTGGTAAAATATTAGTAGATATGTAACTAAATGATCTCATCTGATATGGTGCATAAATTTTGGAGATGTATATGATGCTTATACTCAGAATTATTTTTCTGATATTAAAGATAACAATTTTACATAGCTCCCAGGGGCATACGTTAGCATGGAGCAGATAGCAAGACACACGGAGCAACAACAAGGCACCAAGGCAGCAGTTAGTTAGTGTTTTGTGCTCATTTGCAAGTGGTTTGATCGTTTCTGTCATTTAATTTATGCAATGAGGAGGGTAAAATTAATTATTTAGTACAACCTCTTTCATTATTAATTTAAATTAGTGACTGAACTCGTTGTATAACTTCTTTTTCAATCTTATATTTGTGCTATATTTCATGGTGGTAGCTGTTGTACTTTCAGTAAGAAAGTCCGACAAATCGCTTCCTTATATGTTTGTATCCAAGCAAAACATACTTACGGTCTCAATTCATTGTATTTACATTTTTGAAAAAATCTGTTATATTGACTTGGATATGTACAATAAATGGGAACAAAGTTCCTGGTGCCATTGTATTCCACTTTATTTAAAGTGATCATTCCTAGGCACCTTTCTTCTTATTCTTTGAATAGCTTGATATATATTCTTCTTAATATTGCCCTTCCATGGTACTGGTTCAGTTTATACCCCTCTCGGTCGCAGGCCACCCAAGAACCGTTTGTTCCTGCTCGACACGCGCGCGAGAAGAGGCGTTGGGGGGGCCATGCCACCCGAGAACCGCCGGTTCGTGCTCGCCACGCCCGCGAGAAGAGGCGCCGGAGGGCCTTCGACCTCCGCGATCGATGAAGAGCGGGAGCAAGCGGCGTCCTAGCATGACTGCGTCGACGGACAGTCGGAAGGAGGAGAGGCGCGACGAGGGGATCGAGGAGGGATGAGATGGAGGCGACATCTGCCATCTGATCCTGCTAGCCACGTGCGCGAGAAGAGGCATCGGAGGGTTGCCGCGACCTCCGGGAACGATGAACAGAGAGCATGCGGGATGACGTCAAGATTGTTGGGAGCTTCTTGTGATGCACGCAGAGGGTGTGGTGTAGGTGGCTGATGAGTGGGAGCGCCCACGACGATGGCGGCGGCCGAAGGTTGCTCTCCTCATGACGATGCGAGAAAGGAAGAACAGGGACAGAGGAATTATCTCAAGGTTAACAATGTCTCTTGATCTGGCAGCCTCTGACTAAACTACATCTGCGAAGCCGACCTCTCGGAACAGCTACCAGCTGGAAGTTTGGATCCCTTCGCTCATATTTGCTTCTTTGTCCTCTAGGAATTTATTGCAGACACTCATGATGTCATGCCGAAGCTAGCTTTGTTGTTGAACTTCATGCTGGTATGGAACCATTATCTCAAATCTAAGTCTCAATTGTGAACCACAATTGAAGTATTAGTTATGTGTAATACATGTAGTGTCTAGGTTGTTTCCCTTCAATAAATGTCTCTTTAGCAATATAGTTATAAAATATAGTTATAGAAACGAGGAGGAAAGAGCATATGTTTAAATCAAGTCCAAGGAGGTTAACCTGGTGTGTGGCAAGAGCATGGGGCAAGTTCGACATAAACGATCGCCTTGACATATGTTGATATGACACTACATATCGTATGGAAAATATCGTATAGCAATTGACAATTCAACCGATAACTTCTTGCTAGAGTAACCAGAATAGTACTGTGTAGAAGATATCCTTTTCCTGGTTGCAGCTGTTGCTCACAAGGCTTGATGCTATTTTATGTATGTGTATTGAGAAATAAAATTTGAGACCCGTGGCAACGCACGGGCATATGTACTAGTAAGTACTAATGGATGCAGATGAGTAATGACAAATGTAGTCGAAACAATATATAATAGTTTTTTCGGAAGCAAATTTGGTGCACATGAGCACCAATGCTCCTGGTTTTTAAAAAATTTAAAAACTGTATATCTATGTTTTAAAAAATCGTCACATTTATTCCGTGAATACATACATATGTCATGAATACTCGTGCAAAATTTCGTTAGAGATTGCATTGTATTTTGAGCTGCAGGAAAAAAACAAATTTGTTGCTACGTATAGTGGCATATATTTGTCAGAAATTTGTCTTTTTTGTATAGCTCAAAATACAACATATTTTTCTACAAAATTCACACAGTATCTTCGAAATGTTTATATGTATGTGAGTACTTAATATCAATTTTTTTGGAATTCGAAAAATATGATTTTTAGAAAACAGGAGCACTGGTGCTCATGTGCCAAAGACACTTTCCGAGTTTTTTCTGCGAATAACAATATATATATATTAGTTAATTAACAGTAAAACTGAACCAGCTATGAGCCACCACAGTAATTTGGAAAAGTTAGCCGTCCGATTGGACTCATAGATGGACAAGATTGCATGGTAAATTCTGGGTTCCATCGATAAGATTGGAGATGTCATATGCTCATAGTCAATGAAGTTATACTTGCTGAAAGTGTTGATAGGAAGCAACAACTAGCTACTTGGGTTCCTGAACTTTCAGTGGAGTCACAGGCACGCACATAAAATTCCATCTCTCAGCCAACCACAAGTTGCAGGGGTGCAATCTCCCGTGGTTAGAGCATCTCCACCGGCGCATCCCAAATAGTCGCCGGTAGAGGCACCGACACTGCCGTATGGGGGCGCCAGCACTGCATCCTATATTCGGGGTGTTGTTTTCACACCGGCGCCCCCAAACCGGTAGCCCCGATAGATGATTTGAATTAAAATCTCAAATAAAAACATAGAAATTCGAATAAAGAGGAGGAATTTTCCACAAACTAATACATAATTGGGAACATGGTTTACACAAACTAAGACATAGTTTGGAACATGGTTCCACAAACTAATACATAGTTTGAACCATGGTTGACACAAATTAAAACATTGGAAAATGAACAAACCTAACTAGTGTTGACATCGCAGGTTTCGTGTATTCGCTGCCAAGAAAGAACATTCTCAGACACTCCCAGTCACCCAAACTGGAAAATCCAGCTGGTGATGATAGCCGTTGGTCCTTTCGAGGAAGAACATCCAAAAACCTGCGTGCCTATTTTCGCTGCGAAGAAACAACACTCAATCGTTCTCTCATCGGTGTCGTCGTGGTAGTGCCGACGGCAGCGCGTCTCGTCGAACACCTTGACGCTCATATCCCCCTCGCCAAGGTAGAAAAATGTGAGCATGCAACCGGCTTCGAGGTCGTGGTAGCGCGCGAACTTCTCTCAGCCGGTGTGGAGGTACATCTTGCCGCACCCGTCGAAGAGCATGTCCACCGGCCACTAATACGTCCATTTTGCATCACTATTTTATATCATAATTTGCTGTTATTCATTGATATATTTCATATTTAGAGATGATACTTATGTTATTTCACCTATTTTGCATGTTTCATGACCATTGGAGAATTATTCACCGGAGTCAGGATTCTACTGGAAAAAGCACCGTCAGGACACCATATTTCGGAAGATCAACAATTGACGGAAATTATATGAAAAATCCTATTTTTCCAGAAGACGAAGAGAGCCAAAAGGAGGGGCCGAGGAGGGCCGCCATGCCCCCCCATAGGCCGGCGCGGGCCCTGGCCTGGCCGCGCCGCCATGTGGGGATGGGGCCCACAGCCCCCTCTGGCCTCCTCTCCTTCGCGTACTTCTTCGTCCCGAAAACCTAAGGCACGGGGAGTTACGGAGAATTGACACAGCCGCCTCTGCGGGGCGGAGAGACACCAGAGAGAAAAGAGCTCTCCGGCGGGCAGGAATCCGCCGGGGAAATTCCCTCCCGGAGGGGGAAATCGACGCCATCGCCATCGTCATCGAGCTGGACATCGTTGGGATCATCATCATCATCTCCACCATCTACACCGCCATCTCCACCACTGCATCTCGTCACCGCTGTAACATCTAGGGTTGAATCTTGATTGTTTGATAGGGGAAACTCTCCCGGTGTTGATTACTGCTTGTTATTGATGCTATTGAGTGAAACCATTGAACCAAGGTTTATGTTCAGATTGTTATTCATCATCATATCACCTCTGATTATGTTCCATATGATGTCTTGTGAGTAGTTCGTTTAGTTCTTGAGGACATGGGTGAAGTCTAAATGTTAGTAGTGAACTATGTTGAGTAATATTTAATGGTTTGATATTTAAGTTTTGGTGTTATTCTTCTAGTGGTGTCATGTGAACGTCGACTACATGATACTTCACCTTTATGGGCCTAGGGGAGTACATCTTGTATTCGTTTGCTAATTGTGGGGCTGCCGGAGTGACGAAACCTAAACCCCGTAAGTATATCGGTGCGGGAGGGATAGCGGGATCTCGAGTTTAAGGCTGTGGTTAGATTTATCTTAATTACTTTCTTGTATTTGCGGATGCTTGCAAGGGGTATAATCACAAGTATGTATTAGTCCTAGGAAGGGCGGTGTATTAGCATAGGTTCACCCACACAACACTTATCAAAACAATGAAGATTAATCAACTATATGAAGCGAAAGCACTAGACTAAAATCCCCGTGTGTCCTCAAGAACGTTTGGTCATTATAAGTAAACAAACCGGCTTGTCCTTTGTGCTGAAAAGGATTGGGCCACTCGCTGCAATTATTTCTCTCGCATTTTATTTACTTGTACTTTATTTATCTGCTATATCAAAACCCCACTGAATACTTGTACGTGAGCATTTACAGTGAATCCTTCATCGAAACTGCTTGTCAACACCTTCTGCTCCTCGTTGGGTTCGACACTCTTATTTATCGAAAGTACTACGATACACCCCCTATACTTGTGGGTCATCAGCCACCGGCAGCAGTCGTAGGCAGCCTCCCGCAGATGCAGCGAGGCCGTCTCGTTGCCGGCGACGAAGTCGGCGAACTTGTCCGGCAGCCTCTGGATGCCGAGTGGGTCACCCTTGAGGACGATGACGAACTCGAACAGCACTTCCCGCTCCTCCTCCTCCTGCAGGTCCGACGACTAAGACGACGGTGTCACAGGCGACAGCAAGCGTGCAGCTCTGCCGCGGCCACGACCACGTCCGCAACCTCGGCCTCGGCCTCTGCCTCTACCAGCCATGGCGTCGTCTCTTGAGATGGTGGCGGCTAGGATTGGGGAGAGAGGCGCTAGGGTTTGTGTGGGAGGGACGATGTGAGAGCGCCCTTTTATAGGCCGGAGGGAGGCGGGGGAGCGGTGGCGCTCATTAACGCCGACACGGAGAGCTAGGCGCGACGAGACGGTTTGCTGCACGTCTGCGGAGACTGCACCGCCACTCCGCGGCAATAACTTCCGTCGCGAGGTAGGCGATGGTTAGGTTAAAATTGAATGTGTCGCTGACGCGTTGGCCCCGCCACTCCCCGCTAGCGTCGACTTTTGGGATGTGTGGCTGACAGGCAGCTCTCGCGGCCAAAATTTTCCGCCTCGCGAGGCGCCGGCGCGCCCGATTCACACCCTTCGCCAAGGGTCCGGCACGGGGTTGCCGGAACTTCTATTGGGCTAAAAAAGCGTCGGCGCTATTTGGAGCGCGCCGGTGTAAGCCCATTTTCGCTCCCGGCTCCCAAAATGCTATCGGGGCCGCTATAGGGAGCGTCGGTGGAGATGCTCTTACACTTGTTTTCTTAAAAAGTTTCAGATTGACAAACTTTGTTTGCGTTTCTCACAAACTAACATTTGTAAAATGACCCCTATTTCAGTTGCACATGAAATTTTCTCTGCTACACAACGTTAGGATAAGAAACATGTTGATGTAGGCTATGGGTGAATTCGATAACAGAAAGAGATGAGCTTAGATTTACTGGTTTGGTACGTTAGCAAGTGTAATAAGCTTGTTTTGATCTTACACATCCTAAAACAGGAAAAAAAAAAGGCTTTGCTCTCTTAGCCAAGCAAATCTCTCAGTTGGAAGAAAGCTCAAAAATCTAGACGATTCCTTTCATATTTTCGAAACAAGCGCGTGCAAAATAGCATTATAGAACCAAGGAAAAAGTCCAAATCAAACCTTGAATTTGTAGAGGTTAGCTAAATCAGGCTCTGAACTAGATATTTTCCCCCAACCTCGGTTGTAGGAGGCAGCACGATTTTCAGATTATCCTCTGCATTTAGCTAGAAAAACATGCAAAAAAAAAGAGCCGGCATATATGTGGGGCTAAGATGGACGAACCTATGGGGCAGAGCCGAGTGGCCAGCAGAGGTACTTGTGTTCCGGCTGGGAGCAATAAACCCGCAGCACCATTGCCCTCCAAGCCATGGATGCTAAAGTTTCACACGCTTTTTGATCCACAAGCATGGATGCTAAATTTCGACAGAATCTTTTGATCCATCAATACCCCGGGGGCTCGAGCCCACCTCAACCCAACACACAAACATGCCGACCCTAGCCCTCCGAGGCTGGAGTCATAGGCGCGCACCACCGCGCCTGGCCGGTCATCCAGGTTAAGGTCACATATATATGCTGGTTACTGTGCATCTCAGCTACCGGTATGGTACTATTTATCTTTTCTGTGCTATAATAAACCGAGTCGATGAGGCAGAGTGTCCATTATGCTCTTTCTGAAAAACACAATGTATCTATTGTACTGAAGCCTGCTTGAGGCCCATCGTATAGTGAGCGAGGCCGTTCACCGGATTTTGACTACCGCCTTAAGCCGTTCACTAGTGGAGCCTTGAGCTCCCTTGCCATTTGGTCAAATTGTTAGGCCATATGAACCTTCACAGATGGCTCCCCTAAGAGCAGGTCTAACAGGCCCCGTATAACCCGCCCACCCCGTAAAATTCCGGCGACATACGGGGCAGGCGCGGTTTGGGCCGTCTAGCAAGCCCCGTATTCGGGCCGCCCCGTTTCGGCGGAATACGGGGCCCAGGAATTCGGCCCCGTCGCCCCGTACATATAGTGGGCGCAGGTGCGAGTGAGGGGTTAACCCCTCACTCGCAACCCTAGCTCCGCCGCGCGCCACCGCCTCCTCCTCCTACTCCGGCGAGCAATTAGCCGCTCCCCCGCGCCACATTCCACCCCCAAGCTAGGATGGACTCCCGCCGCCGCAGTAGGGCCTCGCCGGCGAGCGGATCGAAGCGATCCCGCTCGCCGGACACCGTAGAGGAAGCGTGGCGGCTGAAGTGCAAGTATTCCGCCGCCGGGAGCCGTCGCGCGGCTCGCAAGTACGCCGGCGCGCGATGCGTGCCGGAGCCGCTCCGGGAGTACGCCGCGGGTGGGCGATGGTACAAGCGGGACCCGCCGCTCAAGCCGATGAGCGGCGAAGCGTTCGAAAATGGCGCGCGCGAGTGGCAGCGCGACCGCGCGGCGTTGGCGGCATGGAGGGCGACCATCGGCGGCGGCAGCCGGCGGAGGAAGCGGAGGCGGCGAGGAGGAAGAGGAGGCGGCGGAAGAGGAGGCGTCCTACCGCCGTGCGGTCGCCTTATCCGAGGCGGATGCCGCCGAGAAAGCTCGGGCGGAGGCAGAGGAGGAGGCGGCGGCCATCGCCGCCGTCGAGGAGTTCCAGGCGCGGGAGGCGCGGGAGGCGCGGGAGGCGCGGGAGGAGGCGGCGAGGATCGCCTTCATCCCCTACGTCATCCTTGACGAGTAGACGTAGGTTATTGCTTAGTTAGATGTAGTATGATCCGTAGTATGATCAATATGTATGTATGATCCCTAGTATGATCAATGAAGATGAACTTCCCGGGGTTTTTATTTTTGAAAATACGGGGCGAAATACGGGGTCTGCTAGACGGAATGGCTCGAAATGGAGCAGTTTTTCGATACGGGGCGAAATAAGAGACTTATACGGGGCAGCGAAATACGGGGCTTGTTAGACATGCTCTAAGACTGCTCATGCAGAGGATGGCTCCCCTAAGTTACTCTCCACTATGACCAGCCTAAGGTTTTGAAGTATTAGACATGTAATACACCATATTGTACACGTACCTATCTCTTGTACCGCCACATGAGGGGCTATTCCTCAAAACCGATGACCTGAAGAGGTACATCGTTCCACCATGATCTTGCTCTTAGAGCATCTCTAACAGAGCCCGAAAAAGTGCAAACCGAAAAAGTGGTTTTCAGTCTTCCGAAAACGATAGTTCGTTCGAATTTGGCAGTGACGCAGATTAGAAACCGAAAAAATGGAACTGAAAAGCGGAATTTGAAATGGCGCGGGTAATTATACGATGATCATAGTTCGACATCAAATTGATGCCCCGATTGAGCACCAATACATACATAGTTCATAAAATTAAAGCTACGTTACTGGTACACCGGCGGGCGCTAGTTTAGCTAAAGCAAAATGAGGCCACTATATTTACCTACGCGCGCGGCGATGCCGGTGGTGGCGCAGCGGTTCGGCGGCAGAGGGCGCCGACGCTGTCGTCGATGAGCTTCACGCGTCGTCGGCGTCAAGCTCGACTATTTTGAGCTTGACGCGGGCCTCCCGGCGGGCCGCCTCGTATTCATGGATGAGGCGGACGGCTTCCGCCTCCTCCCGGCAGAAGCGCACGCGCGAGCCTCCGCCTCGCTGATGGCCTTGGTTTACGCGAGGACGGCGTCCTCCTCGTCGCTGCCGTGGACATAGTCCCCGGCGGAGAAGGTGGGCGACCGCTCGATGATGAGGTACTCGTCGTCGCTGTTGTCCGCGACGGGGAGCCGCGGTGCGCGGCTTGACTGGCCGGAGGACGAGCCCTCACCGGCGTTGCCGTACCTGGCGAGCTTCCCTGGGGGCGTGAGCCCCAGTTCGTCCACCGGCGGGCGCTGCGCTTGCGCGCGCTATCCGACCGGTTCCATTTCCGCCGCTCCGCGTCGGTGCGGAAGACGGGCGGGCGTGGCGGCGAGTCACCGCCGCCCAATCCGGCGCCACGGCCTTCGGAGCCTCCACGGGACGACATCGCGTGGTGGCGGGCTTTCGATCGGTGGCTGGGGCGAGCTGGATTGCTCGCCGGAAATGGTCAGTGGCGGCGGCGATGGGAGAGGAACGGCGAAGGGGAGTAGGGTTTGCGACCCAAACTCCCCTCCGTGAACCCTTTTAACAGGGGCCGTTCGGGGACCTATTCGGACCCCTGAACTTATTTTACGGGCCGGCCCATCTTTTCGGTCGCTGATCTGCGACACATTCGGCCCGAACCCGTAAATCCGCCGAAAAAGTTCGGTTCCGGCGGGATTTACGCGTTCTGTTAGAGTTGCTCTTAGCTCTCTAGACTTAGTGCTGGGTCAACGCCTGTGGCTCCTACAATCCGCGGACTAGTCTATGTACCCTTGTTTATTAATGAATAAAGAGAGCTTTACCTAGAAAGAAAAACTACCAGATCCTTGAGCTCCCTTACCCTTTGGTTGTTCAGGTTTAGATCCCCTTGTGTGACCTTTAGTTCTCTGCCATACTGGAGACGTTGGTGTGTCGGTGGACGACTGATAACCAGTTTGCCAGCAAGACCTATTACAACATTCTTTTGAAGCGAACGCTTGTCTTAGCCTCTTAACTGGAAGCCGTGGGCATTCATGGCTTGCTTGTCAGGACACACTATACCACAACACAATTTCTCCAATAGACAAATCGACTGGGAAAAGTCGTTTGCACCGTCAAAGGTTGGCCGAGGACCAGTTTTGCCGACCAACATTGTCTCTTATCGTAAGTCGGGTTTGACAAAAAGCTTTTCCGACCGATTTTTTTGTCGACTGATATTCTGCTAGTAGTATAAAAGCTTTCTCGATCAACATATTCTTTCTCGACTAACAAGTGTTGGACGGCATGTCAGGGACTTCCACACCCTGCAAGCTACCTGTTATGGACTAGACAGTGCAGACGATGGCGCACACACAAGTAGGAAATAGCTTATACGAGCAAAAAATAGCAGGGCGCACTTCAAGAGGACCACGCCGTATGTATTTTCTGGCATATAATTTTATATTTTATTGACCAAATGTCGGTCTGATAAACCGAGAAAAGGTAATATTGAAAACAGAGTTGGCATGTATATTGGATTAAAGATGTGCGAACCCAAGGCGCAGCGGGGAACAGAGGTTAAGTTACGGCTGCAGGATCGTAGCCCCAATCAGCTTAGCCCCCTGTTCAGCTCAATCACAACCTAAAGCGGAGATCGAGGCCCAGGGCTCGAGCCCGCCTTCAACAACAACATGCCAACCCTTGGCCCTCCGAAGCTAGAGTCACAGGCTCGCACTGCCAAGCCCGGCCGATGTACCTGTTGGGCGGTACGAGGGGAATTTTATAATATACCACACTTTACTTTGATTCTTTATTATTTACCACATGACCACCACCTATCATTGTCACTGACATGTGGTGGTCACATGGTAAATAATAGAGAATCAAAGTAAAGTGTGATATATTATAAAATATCCCGCGGTACGAATATATCCTGGCATGCAAAGTGCTAAACTAGCGGTGTGGTATTATTTTTGTTAAGCGGAATCGGTATCTCGAATATAATCTGAGTTGCTGCAGCAATGTGTCCATCGATCTGAGGCCCATAACGCGGCCCGTTTAAACGTTTGCATCGTCGTCGACCTCGCGGCCGAGGAAAGATGAAATACTTCTGCTAAAAAAAATAAAAAGGAAGATGAATTACTGGGTGGTGGAGGACTTGGCTAGCTGCTGGATCCGTGATTAGTGGGATCAAACGGGCGTGGTGGAAGGGTCCCATGATCCTAGTTCTAGTTTTTTGGGATTGCTGTTTTCTGAATGGATGGCGAAGAGCCAAAAAGCTGCAACGATTGCATGGGCAGCAATAATCTTCATGATCTTAGAGCATCTCCAGTCGGTCCCCAAACCGTCCTCCAAACTGATTTGGGGTGCGCCGGACAAAAAAACGCTTCCAGCCGCATCCCCAAAGTCGATTTTTGTCCGACGCGGCCTGATATGGTGTCCGATGCCCCGAGCCCATCCCTGTCCCAAAGGGGACGCACCGGGCACGCCAGACACAATGAAAAGCGAGGCGAAGCGACGCGGGCCCGACGCGACAGCGCCTCAGAAGGCTAAAACCCCGTCGCCTACCTTTGGTCAAATGACGTTAATGGCGTCCCTGTTTTCCCAGATGACCCAGGGACGCGTCTCGTCGTGCATGGCCATGTGGCCGTCCGCGCCGACGTTATTGCGTGCAACCACCCGCTGCCGCGTCTCGTCTTGAGTATAGTTGCATTCATGTTGCATTGGAACTTTCATATATGCATGATTTCCTATTAGAGTTGTCTTGGAACTATTTCAAAAGGTAGAATTGATCATTGAAGAAATCATGTGTTGCATATCATGGTTAATTTTTTTTTGCATAATATATGCTTGCTTTCTTGGATGCTGGACTAATGTTTCAGATCCTTAGTGAATTTTCGGAGAAGAATGAATGGGTTTTGAGGCTCGAGGGAGTTTAAGGGGCACCGTTATGGGTGCATCTACCCGTACCACCCGCACGTACCACTCCTCCGAAGCAACGAAGGAACCAGAAACTTTTCTAGAGAAGTCGTTGTAAGTTTAACAACCATCGGTATGGTGGGACACGGCCGTACTGCGCGCCCGTACTGACCTCGCCACCAGACGCATAAAAGACGAAGAATTTCCAGTAGGAATAGCGAGCACCCGTACAGGCGCACCAGCCCATACCACCCGCCCGTACCAGGAGGCGACAGAGCGCAATAAGGACATGTATACCAAAAAATCGAACTTTTTTACAAGCTAAGGCAAGTAGAGTACCTTCTACATGTTCTATTGCATCTTGTTTTAATGCATCCACCTCTGAAACTCACTAGCCTATAATTCTCTGTAGTGTTTCATGTCTCTTTTTTGTTTATTTTGTTTTCATGGTTGGGTGAATGAACTCCGTTCATACACCGAACCGTTTGCTTTTTTTACTTCATGTGTTATTTTCGAAGGGGCTTGAATTTTGTGTGGGAATATTGAAGGTGTGTGCCAACCGTTTAAATGCCACACCTGCCACTTGGTTGCTTCAACTCAACGCTTCAACAACAAGTGTTGTATCAAAGAAGGTTCATTGAAGCAAAGATTCTTTTCCAATGAAAGAGAGGTTATTCGCACCACAACAGTAAAAGTGCATCACCATTGTTTTAATTAAGCTTGGGAAGGTAACCACTTCTCACACTCTCTTTTGAAAACTGCATTTTCTCTTTTCTTTTGGGTGATCTATTCAAGTTTTGTTCTTTCAAGAGCCTAGCTTGGGGAAGTTACTTTAGCATGTGTAGGACCATGTGCAATGCTCTCATTTAAGAAAATTTTGAACAAGCATATATCCAGTTGTTTTTCATCCACTTGATTGAGTAAGTTATGTTTCGTACTTATATAAGGAATGCACTTGCTTTTTGTTAATCTCCATAAGAGCTGAGTTAGAGCTTTGATGCACTATGTTCAAATCGTTATCCATCTTGAGAAAAATACTGTGATCCTCTAGAATACATTGCCATGATTTATACACTTGAGAATATCAAATACAATAAGAAAAAGTCTTCAATGTTGACTTATGTAATGATTAAACTGTCTTAGAGTTTAACCATGAAGATATTCAACCCCGTAGATATGATGATAGATTTGATAGCACTCTTCATAGGATTTGTTGGATGGAATTGAAGTCTAGTGGTAGCTGAGACACATGCCAAGATGTAAGGTTGTATATAAATATGAGATATTGTTTTACGCGTGTCAACATATGCTTTAGTGTCTGATATTTCTTTATGCGTGTCAACACGACCGTTGTGCACACTCTTGGGATACTAGCACCACTGGCCCCATGACTGTCACAATACTATAAAGTAATTCATGATTTTTTACTTAGAAACTATCAAAGGAATCCGAGAGATATCAATTCCCAAGTGTTGGCATGGACTCGTTACTATTAGATGACTATATTCTTGAAAGGCAATGAATAGATAGTAAGTGTTTTGATAACCTTGATTTATGATGTGGGTGTTAATGAAACATTCCATTCTTATGCTTCTTTTGACATGGTCTATTACTCTTAATATACGAACATAAAAAAGGGGAGCAATAGGAGGATCACAATTTTATTTCAAGGAAGATTTACTTTTGACATGAGGTATAGAGGTTGGAAGTAATCTCTTATTGACTAACACAACTGAATTGGTGTTTCCTTGTATGCTTATGTTACATCTTACTTCTATCTTGGGGAAGTATAGGATATCACCTCATACTTGCGAGTTTTTCTGCCCAAGTTCATTTCTCGCTATTATTCTTTTTAACTTTGTCACTCGAGGACGAGTAATAGTTAAACTTGGGGGAGTTGATAGCTCGAAATTTAGCACTATTCTACCGAGGTTTCTAAGTATACTATTACTCATATTGTCATTCATTTCATACTCCAGCTAGATACACCTATGCTTATTTTGCATACTTACGAATTCTTGTTCATTTTCATATGAGCTTTGCATATTTAGTAGTCTTAGTAAGATTTTATTATGTTTGCCTTTTCTTTGATATGTGTTTAAGTGTTATTGGCGATCATGGAAATGGGAGCAAAAGGGACCAAGAGGGCACAATGTGGAAGAGTTACAAGCACCAGACTTAGCCATATGAGGTGTGGGAAAAGTGATATTTTTCCAACATCTTATATTTAATATCTAAGGCCAAGGTGTTGTAGCCCTCGTCCATACGATTCAACGAGCCAAAGCACACCCAAATCGGAGTTCGTATGAAGAAGTGGCGTCCAGAATACGAAAGCATCCAGTAGCTTTGGCGACCATCGGTACGGGCAGACCCGCCCGTACCATACGGCTTACCGTGCTCCGTCGGGTCCGTTTCGTCAAATGGGACAACATTTGTGAAGGTTCGATGGGCATATTCGGCCCCAGGCTCCGTCGATTCGTGAAACCGACCTCCAGCGCCTATATAAGGAGGGGAGGAGGCAAGGAGATGCATCACTTCATCATCCATGCCCTAGGGGCGAAGCCCTACTACTCCGCCGCCGCAGCCGCCATCTCCACAAGCCGCCGCCTCCATCACCATCTACACCAACATAGAAAAGGAGGAGGAGGCTTGGATCTTGAAGGGCAACGCATTGATCTCCATCATCATCATCATCAACGTCTACATCTTTGATCCCCTTTGTCTACTTGGTTGTAATCCGAACCCTATTAGGATTTATACTTGTATGCAATTGTACCTTCATATTCATATTGCTATGATGTTGATCCCCTTCATGTATGAGTAGTTCCTTTGTTCTTGAGGAGATATGGAGAAACCCTAGTAATATTATGATGTGAAATAAATATGTTTTATACCTTTGATCCATGAATATTTGTTAGTTTTCTCTCTTGATGTTATGTGAAGTGCACCACAAAATGTTTGCCTTATGGTCTTGAGAGGGAACTACCCTTAGACGTGTGGTAGAGTGAACGGCGGGAAGTGACATTTCCGTATCATCGCTCTAACACATGGATAAGGGGGATAAGGAGGGATTCACTAAGATAATATCGATAACCATGGGGAAACCCTTAATAGAAATGGTCAATATGTGGCTTGCAGAAGCCTATGTGTTGTGGTTATTTAGAGATGCGGTGACCGATGGCTTTCTGGGCGCATCTTATGATGGAGATCTCCCCACACATAGCATGGCAAAGATATAAGTCATTCTAATCATAAGAATAGCAATACTAGAGGTGGAACCTACACTCCTTGAGAACCCCTCAACCATATCACAAACACACTCTCTTGCTTTAGTTTACTTTTTATTATTATTCATCCATGAGTGAGTGATTGATCCGGTTCTCGGTCGAGGTATGATCTAGTGCGCTAAGCTAGAATGTGTGGTGATCTAGTATTTATGTACATGAGTTACAAAGATGAGTTCACAAAACCCTTTGACCCGAAAATGTACCTCTTCTTGCAAGTGACATGTAAGATTATGCATAGTACACGCTGTGGCACAATCTGGTAATCAAATGGGGAACATTTATTTGTGTACGGAATCTCTAGTAAATAACGGATCACACATATATTTGCCCATCTAGTACTAGTGAGACCGAAGCCTAGAAACTACCTCTCATTCCATTCAATATTATAGCTACAATACCTTGTTAGTTTACTTTGTTCTTGTTTACTTCTTTATTAATAGTTACTTCAAACCACCCTCAAATCCTTACCATCTTAGCACCTTATAGTATAGGCTATTTCCAAACCACGGTTTGGGTACGAACGTGGCTGCGCCTGACAACGTAGTTGTGGGGTTGTGTTTATTGCCATTTGCGAATCTCCTTTGGGATGAACTTTCTAATAAATATTTGCTGCTACAAGTACTGGGAGCACAGGAACCCAACTATCAATGGGATCGAAAGAAAAAAAAAAGAAAAAAACTAGAAATTAGGGGTCAAAAAAATCCAAGAAAGAAAAAGTTTATCATTCATAGAGGCTGACATGTAGGACCCATGAGCCAACAATGTCCTCAACGTTTTAAAAGTGGTAGGGGATCGAAAGAAAAAGACAAATAGCCAGAAATTAGGGGTCAAAAATAAATCCAAGAAAGAAAAGGTTTATCCTTTAGAGAGGCTGACATGTGGGACCCATGAGCCAGCAACGTCCTCAACGTTTTTCAAAGACGGCAGGGGATTGAAAAAAATGCAAGTAGCCAGAAATTAGGGGTCAAAAATAAATCCAAGAAAAGAAACTTTTATCATACATAGAGGATGACATATGAGACCTATTTTGCAGGAGTGGTCTCAACGTTTCCAAGGCAGCACGAGATCGAAAGAAAAATAAAGTAGCTAAAAATCAGGGGTTTTACAAAGCTTGGCTAGATTCTTTCTTAGTTCCTTAGTTTAAGCACTCTGTACTCCTTGTACAGCTTGCCCTTTTCTCTTCTTTTCTTTTCTTTCTTTCTTCCTTTCTTTCTTTTCTTTTTCTTTTTCTTCGTCTTCTTCTTTCTTTTGTAACCTTGTAATTTTTGCATTTTATAATAAAAATTGCAGTGGGGTTTTACCCCACTGTTTCACCCTCAAAAAAAAATCAGGGGTTAAAAAAATTCCAAGAAAAGAGAGGATGACATGCGACCCATGAGCGAGCAACATTCTCAATGTTTCCAAGGTGGCACCGGATCAAAAAAAAAAAGTAGCCAAAAATCAGGGGGTCAAAAAAAATCCAAGAAAAGAAACATTTGCCGTTTAGAGAGGATGACATGAGGGACCCATGATGCAGTAGCATCCTCAACCTTTCCAATGCGGCACATGATCAAACAAAAAAATAAGTAGCCAAAAATCAGGAGCTCAAAAAAATCCAAGAAAAGAAACATTTATCGTTCAGACATGATGACAAGTGGGACCCATGAGGCAGCATCATCCTCAACGTTTCCAAGATGGCACGGGATCGAAACAAAAAAAAAGTAGCGAAAAATCAGGGGGTCAAAAAAATCCAAGAAAAGAAACATTTATCGTTCAGAGAGGATGATATGCGGGACCCATGAGGCAGCAGCGTCCTCACTGTTTCCAAAGTGGCACGGGATCGAAAGAAAAAATAAGTAGCCAAAAATTAGGGGGGTAAAAAATCCAAGAAAAGAAACATTCGTTCAGAGAGGATAACATGCGGGACCTATGAGGCAACAACGTCCTCAACGTTTCAAAGGCGACATGAGATCGAAAGAAAAAGACAAGTGATAAAATATCAGAAGTAAAAAATAATCCAAGAAAAGAAATTTTTATTGTACATAGAGGATGACATATGGATACCATTTTGCACGAGTTGTCTCAACGTTTCCAATGCGGCACGTGATCGAAAGAAAAAGTAAGTAGCCAAATATCAGGGGGTCAAAAAAATCTAAGAAAAGAAACATTTATCGTTCAGAGAGGATGACATGCGGGACCCGCGAGGCAACACCGTCCTCAACGTTTCAAAGGTGGCATGAGATTGAAAGAAAAAGGTAAATAGCAAAAAATTAGGGGTCAAAAATAAATTTAAGAAAAGAAACATTTATTGTTCAGAGAGGACATGCGGGACCCATGAGGCGGCAGCGTAAACGGTTCGACCGGAGAACGTGAACGAGAGGGCGCGATCGAAAAAAATCGCTAGAGACGCTGCCATCTGGGCATACAGCCCTGGGCGGTGCAGATTTGCGTTGACTTGGCTTGCGCATCCGAGAATTCATCATGCACCACCTTCCGGGCCACCATACGCGACGTTTTCCACGTTTATATCGTGCTAGATGGCTTCAAAAACGAGAAAAAAGTTTTGACATGCACCACAGAGGGAGCAAAAGTCGTCCGGATTGTTCATCATCAACCATGGCCCAACTTTGAATTCGTCGGCCATGGCAACTTTTCTTGTAGTGGCAATAACACCTTCCTCACTGGGGCTCCGCGCACTCGGAAAGGCTTCCACCGCATGAATCCGGCTACTAATTAGGAAGTGAACATAAGCTATCAAGGGACTGTTGGCCATAACAAGTGTTAGTCTCGACCATCCAAAGTCGCAATAGACCCTCACACAAATTGTGAACGACCCCTAGGGCCGACGCCAAACAAGGATGGCGCCAAATATATGTAGGTCGGCGCCGTGAGTTTTTGCCACCGATCATGGTTGGCGCCAGAGGGTTTGGCGTTGAACCCAATTGGCGTGAGGGGTGTGGCACCGACCTGCACATGTTTGGAGGG
>NC_061508.1:8582876-8645544 GCF_022539505.1 Lolium rigidum | reverse complement strand
AATCAAAGTGAGTCATATTTAGTCCATCATATTTGCTGTCCTCCAATCTCATTATGTTTTATTTTCTACACTACTGTAACAACATACTTGATGACAATATCCAATGCTAAATATTAGAATACACATAAATTTATCAGAAATTTAAATTTTCAAATAACGTAGGTCAATCAACAATTAAAATTCAATTGCTAAAGTATATGATTTCCATTAATCCACTTCTTTTCACAAGCCAATATTAGTGCAAGGGATGATATTTCTTGTACGGTAGAATATATGATACTGCTTGTTTTTTTTACCACAGGGCCTCGAAACAGAACCAAAACTGTAGCAGCAGGCCGTCTGGCCCAACTATTATCCCAGTGAAAAGAAGTCCAAACAATAGCCCAGTGAAAGAAGGTCCATCATATCTCGCCCAAGAGCCCACTCATACGCCGCAGCTTAGCCGACAGCCGCAGCCTCAGCCTCAGCCTCGCACACGGCCGGCGGCGAGAGAGAACCCTAGATGGTGCCGGAGGACGGGGCGCGAGCGGTTGCTGCCGCGGCTGCGGCTGCTGCTGCGGCAGCGGCGATGGATTCGCCCACCGCTGCGGAGCACCCCCCGGTGGAATCGTACCAGCGACAGGTCGACGACATCGCCTCCAAGACCGACGTGGTAACGCCCCCCTCGCTGATATCTGCAGTAACCCACCCTTCCCTCCGTAGAGGATGTGAATCTTCGGCCGGTGGAAGTGAATTGCCCGATAATTTGGGGGAGATTCTGAGTTTTGCGGGGCTAGGTTTCGGTTCTCGCGGTTTCCTGTTGTGTGGTTCTTTCCCCTAAAGAATTAGGGCAAGGTGGTCTCAGGTTGGAACTCGATGTTGTTGCAGCTAGAGAAGAGAGTGAACGAGGTGACACGCTTCTTTGACGGCAAGAAGCATGGCAGTGGAGGGCGGAAGGCCGGCGGTAGCAGCAGGTATGCGACGAACGGTGCAAGGGATTGCAAAGGGACGCCCGACCTTACGCGCCAGCTTGGTGGTATCATTCGCCAGGTGATGATTCATTCTTGAGCTGCGCTTTGTCCCAAGATTCTTTCCCATCCGTTTATGTTCGCCGCTAATTTCTTTTGGGCTGTGGTTATTGCTAGACCTTTCAACCTGTGGCCTTCTGCAGCAGTGAATGTAATAAGCCTATACCACTTGATCTGCAACTTTTGCTGAGCGAGATCATCTGACCCTAGCAAAAAGTACTTTTAGTGAATTTGAAATGCAGATTCTTCTATAGGCTGTGCTTTTCAGATTGATTCGATCAAAATATGTGGAAAACCTTTTAAACCCAGTTTTCGATGGCCTAATACAATACAAAGTTTTTATGCTGCCCCCCTTCAAAGTTTGTATGTTGACCATTCATCTTCTTCCAGATCACATCTCATGAATGGGCGGACCCATTTCTGCAGCCAGTAGACGTTGTAGGTCTTCAACTTGATGACTACCACAAGGTAATACCCTGCCACCACATTTTGTCCTGGATGCTGTAGTTCTGTTCCTACTGAAAGGTATTTTAATTGTAGGGTAGCTTAGTATAAATGTAAATCGGTTTTGATGGTACCGTTATGATTTATGTTGGCTGATGTTTGCAAGCAATCAGAATATGATTAAATGAAACTGACTTCGATTGGACATCACCTTACTCATGAGTGTAGCTGCAGGATTTATGCTTTTCTGTCTCCATTCTGCTTTCTGTTGACATACTGTTGCACATTATCAGAATATTTTCAATGTCAAGGGCAGAAGTAATCCTGTATTTGCTTTGAACTCCAAATACAATACTGTGAATCCTCCATTAGCTTTGTATGGAAAACTTGGCTTAGTAAATAGTAAGTTATGTGTTTATCTTCCTAGCTGTTTAGTGGTTTTGTCGCTATTCTTTTGCCTTGTTCCATGTGTCTGAAATTGAAAGCCATTGTGGAACTCTAAATACTGTAATCATCTCTAACGTGTAAAAGGAAAGCATGGCACAGTAGTTATCGGTCTGATCACTTATATGAACTAGTAGATGCCCCTTGCGTTGCTGCGGGAACTCAAGAAAAAACTATTTTAGAAATAGTAGATAAAAATAAATAAACTTTATCACACATGCAATGAAAAACAACGGAAGTGGATATGTATAAATTAGTTTTTGGCAATGGGTATTAGTTTCGTGAATTAGGTTAACAAAATTGTAATTAAAAGCCTAGATAGCTTAACATCAAGTTTTATTTTTATTTTGCAAAAGTTGCTACAATTATCATTTGGATAAAACGTCTAACAATAATATTACGCTACAGGAGGATTTCGTATGCGTTTTTTTTATTTCCAAATATTTGGACACAGGATAAATAACTGAAACAAAAGTTTCTTCTAGGCTGCTACTTGTGTCTCCGTATTTTGTCTTGTTGGTTCCGAACTATGTTACTTCTTAAACGTTGGGTTCCAATCAGTCAAAAGATCCATTGGATGCACCCAGTCAAAACCATTGCATGATCTAGTTGACATGATATAATTGGATATAGATAGAATGAGTTAATCTGATAGCAAAAGAGAGTGAATATTTTACCTTCTCAAACCCTTGATTTGATAGGTTGTATAAGCATTTCATCAAGCATCAAAAAGGAAATTCAGCAAGCTTAACTCAGCCCATGTTGTAAATAATTTTAGAGCCTGATAGTTCACTTGTAGATCCATCATAGAAGCATATCCTTGTATAAAAAAATTGCGGGGACAGATCTATGTCAGATACTCAGATTTATGCCCCTGCACAAAGCAACCATCCGGATGTGATACATATCTTATAAGAAGAAAAAACAGAGAAAACATATGTCCTAACAGACTGTTGTTGATGGCACGGTGGAGGAAGAAAGCACCTAGGTTTAGCAAAGCCTGAAAAAGGAGAGGAGAAACGCATCTTCAATTCATATTTTTATGCATGGGGCATTGTGATATAGCTACCTGGGCATCGATGTGTGAGGTTCGCAATACTTTGGTGTGGTCGTTGGAGTATCGTGGAAGGCGACATGAATGCCGCTTCTCCGAGTGGAGCTAGCGTCTTTATTACTTGAGCAATGTCCCTTTGGCTGCCTCCACATGTTTCTTTCATGGATGGAGTGGACATCTCGATTAAATTTTGGGAGAGGAACATGCCGGTGTGAGAGTGGTGGTGGCGTTATGAAAAGAAGGACATGAAGTTTCCAGTGGGGAACACTAATGCACCGTACGTGGCAAGTGTTGCAAGCAGGGCATAAATAACATTCAGTTATAGCAGGAATTGATTGGAATGTAAGCGAAGGATGGAAACGTATACTTAACTTCTCGGTTGTGTTCTGTTCTAGAGGGGACCATGCAGATGTTTGAGTGCATCTGAAGTACTACCTCTGTCCATAAATAGATGCCAAAAGTTTATCTAAATTTGAATGTATCTAGTCACGATTTAGTGTATAGATACATCTAAATTTAAATAAATCTTTGGCATCTATTTATGGACGGAGGGAGTACATGTTTTTGGGCTGAGGTGGCAGAATGGAAGACATATGTCAACTTAGGATTGCTCAGAGATTGCTCAAATTGATGCAAACACTGTAGTTGGTAGAGAATATGTTTCTATATATTTAGTACTCCTTCCGTCCCAAAATATAACACAAGCTTTTTATCGCACGGTCTTTGATACACAACTTTGACACTAATATATGCAAAATTACATGGTTTCAGAATGTATAAATGGTATCGTTGTATTCGTCTTGCAAATCTCTTTTATTTCATATATGTTTGTACAAGTTTTGTGAACATATTATAAGTACAAATCATAGTCAAAGTTATAAGTTGTTGACCAGCGTAGTTTAAGGGAGCCTTATATTTTGGGATGGAGGAAGTCAGGGAGTATATATCAGTAAGATGGAGTGACTTCATTGGTTTATTTACTATTTGGGTTATATCCTATCAAATGAACGGTTTCTGAAGGTTTTGCTTCTAGTGATTCATATCTTTAATTTCTACTCTTTACAGATTATAACCAAACCTATGGACTTCTCAACCATCCAAAACAAAATGGAAGGGAAGGATGGTACCAAGTATAACAATGTCCGAGAAATATATTCTGATGTTAGATTAGTTTTTGACAATGCAATGACGTACAACGATGAAAATCACGATGTTCACATAATGGCCAAGTTATTGCTTGAGAAATTTGAGGACAAGTGGCTCCAGCTTCTCCCAAAAGTTGAGAACGAGGTGGATATTTCTAGTGATATATGTTACCATAGTTGTTTTGATACAATATGTGTTACTAGCATTTGACAACAATAAGTTGGATCTTTTATTTAGGAAAGGAAAAAGGAGGAACCAAATGATGTTCCAACCACAAATAACACTACACCAGAAGCTACTGTTGGAAAATTAGCAAAAGATACTGATGATGAGGTCAGCAGACTTATATTTCCTTATTATGTGGGTATTGATTGAAGCACTATAAACTGACCCTGGCTCCTGTTCAGTATAAAACTATAAATAAATTATCCATAAAAAATAATACTAGGGTTATTTATCGATGTGTTTTTCTGCGTATTGATGTATACCAATATAAAACTCGTTATTGACTAAGATGTATTGTGAGTCTGAACATGCGTCTGTATCCTTGTCAAATATGTGCCTTGCATATTCAGAAGTCGGTTACATGAAACTTCTGCGACCCTTTATGTATTTCCCTGTTTGGTTAAGTCAGTACCTTCTTTCTTTTCTTCCAGCTGAATGAGCTTTATAATCAACTGGATGAGCTCCGGAGAATGGTGGTTCAGAGATGCAGGTTTGTCTTAAAGATGTTCATCTTGTGCCCCATCGATTTTGCTGTAACTTTATAGGGGCGCTGACCCTAAAAGGTGATATGTTTGCTAAAATCTTGATATCTGTAGGAAAATGACCACAGACGAGAAGAGAAAACTCGGTGCTGGTCTTTGCCACTTGTCTCCCGAAGATCTTAGCAAGGCACTAGAGTTGGTTGCACAAGACAATCCTAGCTTCCAAACCTCAGCAGAAGAAGTGGAACTTGACATGGACGCTCAGGTAAAATTTATTTACTCTCAACACCGCTCCATGTGTCACATAGTTTAGCATGTTTACCGTGCTTCCTGTGTGTGTACAGAGTGAGACGACCCTCTGGAGGCTGAAGTACTTTGTTAGGGAAGCATTGGAAAGGCAGGCCAACGCAGCCGCCTCTGGCAAGGCTGAAGAGAGCGCGAAGAGGAAGCGTGACGATATCTACAATGCTCTAGCCAAAACTGCTTCGAAACGAGTCAAGAAATAGCCATAGTAGCTCCTTGTTTCTCATGGTTCAGTATGTTTCTGTAGAAATAGGTTTTTGTGGAACACTGCACGCCCTTCTGTGAAGACATGTGTATATATGAAGTCATGAAGATGCATATGAGCCAAGTTGTGACTGGTTACTTACGCCTAGTCTCATAGCAGGTTACCAATGGTTACAGTATTGAGCAATGTTGCTGCGGCTCTTAAAACCAAGCACAAGTATTATTCCTTGAAAAAAAATTAACATATTGCTGGTTTGTTATTCTCTTTACACAGAAAATAATGGACATGTACTATGAAAATGGCACTGTGAACAACATCACAGATTCACATTCACCAGAAATCCTGAACAGACGAAACACTTTATTTTTTTCAACTTGGGAGGTGACCGACTTCATGTCCTGAGCCTGGATGTCCATCTCTGTTTCCGCATCATAGGGCAATTTTCTTTGCTTGAAGAATAAATTATCCTTGGGGAGCTGCACAAAACAAGGAAAATGCTCATGAGCATTTATGCTGACACATTTTTGTCTTAGGTGGTAAAATAAACATCACAAGACCGGCCACTGGCAGACCGAAGACGGAGCCTACCATTCGTGTCACTGGCAGACCGAAGAGCAGTCCTACCATCAGTGTAACTGGCAAACCAAATGTCCCAAAACTCAAGCTGTTGTTTCCTCCGCACTTCGGAGATCACATTCCTGGAAAGTACACAGTTGAGCATAACGTGCAGGTGAGCACACATCATGCATAGATACAACGAAACAACAACTCTGCATTCTCCGTGAGTAGCATACCATACGTTGGAGCACCCTGCGGCGTCTTGGAAGCTCAAGCAGAGTGTGATGCCCACTTCGGGATCGCGCCACTCGATGAACGTCTCTGCTAGAGGGAAGGAGCGAGTCATGCATGATGCCATTGAGCAGAAGAGAGCAAAGAAAATAAAAACGGAAGGAGAAAACATTGGCTGGGAGTATGATTCACCTTCCTGCTTGTAGATTTCATCCATAGTAATGAGGTGCAAAAGGATCGTTTCGTTGTCCTTCTCATCTATAACAGAGAGAGCAACCTCATTTGGCGATGTCGAGCCCTGCAAAATAATAGCAGTATACAAATGATGAAGGGTATTATTATTACACTCTCTCTCTGTCCTAAATTAATTCACTCAATATTATCTAGACGTGTGTATGTGGACAAAACTGATTCACTTAATTTGGAATAGATGGAATATAGTTAATCGGCATACATCCTAGCTCAGTGTTGCAAACTTACAATGTGCTCCATGGGCAGCACCGGTATCGTCCCGCCCGCCGTCGTCTTTGAGTTCGAGGAGGGGATGGCATTGAGAACCTTTGGCGAAGATACGTCGAGATAATCGATTGTAACATGGCCAGTGCCTTGGTCGTCCCACCCGCCGTCGTTTCTCAAGCGATAAACCTTCACGCGCTGCAAAACAATCCATGCGATTAATCTCAGAAATCGTCAGTTCATCATAGTGAGCTAGCAACAGTCGGCACCCAAATACGATCAGAAGAAGTGGAAAGAAATCTCTTGAGAAAGATTAGCCCTAGCCATGGAGCAGTAGATCTACGAGCAAGCTACAGCTCTCTCACGCGCGGGCATAAGGCTTAGCTAGGGCACGCGACGCACGGGGGCGCCTACGCTTCAGGCCGCCGGGGAGAGCTCGCTTACCGGCATCGACCGGAGTTGCACATTCTTCTTCCCGGCCGGCTCCGCGATCGCCCCCTGCTCCTGGCACACGTGAGGCTCGGCCGCCTTGGATTCTTCAAACCCTGATTCCATATTAAGAGATGTACTGATTCACTCGTCCCCTCCGTGTTTATTTGTCGCCTTGTCTTTGCTCGTGATTGTCTATCTATATATAATAACAAGAGCAATTCGTATTGTAAAAGAAAACGAACTACTATCTCAATTTGTGAAAAGATAGACAACGTCTTGGATACGAACACGGTCTTCGATACCCAACTTTATTTAGCTACAAGAATAATGCCAGCTTTATTTAACTACCGTTAAAAAAGCTTTATTTAACTACAAGAACAAATGCCCCAAGAACTGAATAAATATATTCTAAGATGGAGAAACGTTGCCCTCCCCCGCGGCTCCCCTCTCGAGCGGTGGCCGAGGCCCCGATCCCCCGCCCTAGCAGCTCAGGGTGGGCATTCGGTTTTAACCGAAATTTCGGTTCGGTTTTTGCGGTTTTTGAACAAATTTGGTTTTTAAAAATGGTAACCAAAATTGGCATGAAAATTTAGGAAACCGAAGATTCGGTTAACCGACAAATTCGGTTCGGTTTTCGGTTAAAACCGAATGAACCTACTCACTTGAACAAACAGTAGGCATCACCCAAGAAAGCAAATAGTGATTGACATATCAACAGAAAAAGCATCAACTGCGCAAGAAATCGACAAATGAGCACCAATCATGGAGGGATGCTATTTGGTAGGCTGCGGCACTCATGGTACAGGTGCATCACTCGTGAGCGATTAAAAGGGATAGCTAAGACTTCGAGCGACGTGTTCTATTATGCAGGCTTCACGCTATATTCAGAAAAAGCTAGTACATCAAAAACCAAAGTCATACATTGAATGAATAATTTTTGGAACATCAAACGCAATTGGGTTTCTATGGAATGATCGGTTTATGCACAAATTGATGGTAGGTTACTCAATTCGGTCTATTTGGTCTTGTTCGTTTCGTGGGGCTAAAAACCGAATTCTACCAAATTTAATTCGGTTAGTATAAATGGAAACCGAAAAAATAGCGGTTAATGGAAAAAACCGAGATTTCGGTTAGTTCGGTTTCGGCTTCGGTTCGGTTTTCGGTTTCACAGTTTTTATGCCCACCCTGACTAGCAGCCCCCCTTATCCCCCGCCCCTCACGCCACCGTTGTTGCCGACTCGGTGGCGGTGGCGGCGCCCAACCCGTCGACGGAGGGCTGGAGAGGGCTCCGCAGAGGCGCATCACAGGAGGCGGTGGGGCGCAGGCTGGGGACGTCGGGCGGCACGACCACGGTGGCCGCGGCCTGATGCACTCCGGCGGACGGCGGTGCGGAATGGGTGGCGCGTGGCGGCTATCCTCCAGCGGCGTTTCGACGCTGGCGGTCCGATTTGGGCTCACTTGGGACCAACCGATGCAGGAGGACATTTGCTTTAGCCACGCCGGCGCCAACGCTCTGTGCTGCCTTATTCTCCACTGGCGGTCTGGCACGAGTGACTGGTTGCGTGGGGGCTGTTAATCTCGCAAATAATGGTGGTAGTCCTAGGATTCTTATCACGACAAGATGGACATGTCCCCATCGATCCGGTGAGAGTGTCGAGTTCTGGAAGGCTCAGCCGGTGTATTCTATTAGGCACTTTATGTCTGGAGTTTGCTGGATTGGATGTGATTCAGTCGTGCGTAGCCATGTTTTTTCTGACCATTTAGTTTTAGAGGGAGCACTACGGAGCTCTGTTGGTTGTTACCATCATGTGGCATGATTTCTTGCCCATGGTGAAGTCAGTTGGCGGAGAATGTCATGTAAGCCGAGATCTCAGGACTAGAAAAGATGATTCAACTCTTCGTGGCGATGATGAATTGGCTTGATGATTTGTTTTGGAGCAGCGGCTTCACAAGTGGGGGCGACAACACAGGAGAAGTTCAAAGTCTTTTGGGGTGAAAATCCAAAGTCTGACCTTAATTGATTGTGCTTGCCAATAGGCTTATTGAAGGTATTGTTTTTGGAAGCGATGACTTTTCTCAAGGGTGAAAACATAAGATCTACGATGAGGCAACGACTGTGTTGTTACCTTATTGGATGCGTCTCTTTTGGAGAAGCTGGTGCTGTCAGTGTGCTGTTAGTACTGCCCTGCTTCAAGGTATAGATCTCTTGGACTTTTCTTTTATTTTAGTTCTTTCTTTGTTTAGCTGTGTGCATTCATATATCGCTAGGCATTGCGTTGTTGCAGAGACTAGATGTAATTGGTATCTTCGTGATATTAATATATGTTCTTTATCGAAGAAAAAAAAGGAGAAAAACCTATGTGAGAATATTTACGTCTTAAATTACAACCTGCCAGAGTGCCAGGGGATATTCATGCTTCATTTGATTCGCAAACAACTTGCATCTGAAATACTCTACAAGAAGTTCATGATAAACAATTTAATTCCCACAGGAACGAGCCTGGGGTCAGCTCAACACACATCTGTATATTTTCACTGGTGAAAACAACCAAAGTTACACATTACAACTTCACGTGTTCAGTAAGCTCTGAACAAGAGACACATGTATGTTAAACAGGAAAAAAAAAGCTGGCAATCAACAGATGATGCTATCTATAAACACTGTAATCTCCATGACCAAGTCAACGATAAACCACTGCGACCCGGCTACTGTCCGTCAGTGAGCTGCTTGAGACTCTCCTACGAAATATTCCAGCAAAAATCATGTGTTGTTGGATTGGAGTAGCTGACGAGACGAACTGGGACCACAATGAGCTTAAATGTCTCTTAGGATGGGCCAGCCTTTCTTAGCAATCTCGTCAATCTTGGAGCTTATCCTCTTCTGGGTCTTTGGAGGGCAGAGATCTGCAGCATATGCATTCAGCTTCGCAGCTAGTGTTGATGACTGGAGTTCCTCCTCTGGCAGGTTACCGATCAATTGCACGAGGAAAGGCTTGCGCTTCAGCTCAAATTTCTAGCATTGAAATTGACTTCATGTAAGGGAAAAACAAACACACAAGAACAAAATGCCATTTGCATTGTCTGTATCAGAAGGAAGTATAGTGAAATAGCTACCTGATGTTCTGGTTCAGCTGGATAAAATGCCCCCACTGGATGGATCTCTGTGGTGATAACACTGCTGCGGTCCTTGCCTTGTTCTCTTTCTTTGCTAAGACCAGCCAATCTAGCCTCGAGGGTTCCATTTGTGAAAATGACGGATCTGTGACCACACAAATTGAGCAACTATAATGATCAGGGTGCTCGTAAGAATATCATTTGTTTACAAATGCTACCATCATATTGTTCTATACTGCTATAGTGCTATGTACATGGCGATTCTTATTTGGGCTAGTAGGGAAACTGGGTTATGCAGATCTGACATTGTAACTTAGATCGATTCCATGAAGGCATAAAACTGGGAAAACTGATGGCCTTGTTGTGAACATATCATATGCTAAATACCGTAAATAAAATTGATCTACCACGGAAAAGTACTGGATGCAAACAGAAGATCATCACAGCCTTAAAAAGGTTGATTTACTGATGGAAAGGAGCCAAGATAAAATTCAATCACCTATACTGGTTGCCAACATCAGGTCCTTGTCCGAAGACCTCGCGTGGATCGTGACTTGCCCAGAACACATCGAGAAGCTGCTTGTACTGAATCAACCGGGGATTATATTCAACCTATATTATTAAAGGGCAAGCAGAGGTCAAAGCCAGTCATCGTACCTCAGAAAACACTCAAGTTCTTAACAGCACTTCAGAACTTAAAACGCTCTTATGTTGTGCAGGAATGCAGCACGATCATGCACACCAACACCACAACATGCCCAATTGCTTCAAGCGCACTGCACGCCGGACTAATCAGGCATGTTATGTTAGTAGGTCACAAGACATTCATTCATTCTAGTATTTTATTTTATATCAAGGGAAATCATTCATTCATTTACTCGATGTTCTTATTTTCTTGGACAAACATTCATTTACTCACTGTTGGTAAAATGGAGTAACTAACAGAGAAGTCGGAGACTACGGCACTACTGAAAGTAGCAAGCATTACCAAATTATCATTGCCTCGTTCAGCCATGGTGGAACTAGCACAGCTGACAGGGAGGAGGAGCCTACCTTGACGCACTCGGCGTGGTCGGCGAGGTTGCGGTACTCGGGGTTGGCCTTGGAGCCGCCGGCGTAGCCGACGGAGGTGCGGAGCACGCCGGGGAGGCAGCCGAACGCCGCCTCCGACCGCCAGAAGCTTCCCAGCGCGAACACGGCGGTGGCCGTTGGGCCCCCGCCTACCCGCTGCTGCGCGCCCTCGACGGCGCGGCCGGGGAGGCGCGCGCCCGAGGCCGCCGCTGCGAGGAGGGCGAGCGCCCATAGGAAGGCTACAGCGGCGGCGGCGGAGGACGCGCGGGCCATCGCGGAGGAGGCGAGGAGGCGCCGCGGAGATCGGGATCGGAGGAGCGCGCCGCGAGCGACCTACCGTCGGTGGGTTGGTTGGTCCGAGGAGTATTCGAGGCGGGCGGTCGACGGACGAGTGTGTCCCGGTTGCTTCGTCCAACTGGGCCCGTCCGAGGTGGGCCTTATTGGTGATCTTCAGACTCAAATGATTTTGGGCCTGAGAAAACTCAAAACTGTCTTATATCCGCACACCCACTCTCCACTGAATAAAAAAACAATACAGTATCTCCACTCTAAATCTAGGTTACATTTCAGTTCGACAGGTATTACAGTGCACTTGTGAAAAAAAGGCAATTACAATGTATAATTACAGTACGCAGATACCGCTGAGGAAGTCTTGCAGCAGGGTGTAGGCGTTCTAGTATACGCTATCCATTTTTCACATTCCGGCGCAAGAAATACTACCTTCTGAGAACAGAGAACAACTCCAGTGCACAGAAAATTCCTTTCTTTTGCAGACAGTAACCGTTTGCTCAAGATGGTTCCAGAGCTTATTTCAGTTTCCGACCCGGAGTTCAGAAGCAAAGAATTGCATATGTGATCCCGATGGTCTTGCCTGCTACCGAAATAGCAATATGAGCTACAGATAAACCCCAACAGTCCAAGACGCAAATTACCTGCAGAATTGTGTAGACACTGCGGTAAAATCGAGTTCACTGAATCAAATTAAATTGCAAAGGGTAACACAGATTTCTTGGGGGACATTGATGGCATTGGTGTCCTGCCTGAAGCAGGGCAAATGTAAGTTCGGTGCTACTTCTGTCCTTTGTTGCTTTACTTTTTACTTGAACTTAACAAGCAAAAACCTAAAAAGACCCCATCCATGTTCTAACTTGATTGACCATGGAGTTAAAAAGCATGCAAAAGCACGAGGTCTAGATAGGTTTGGTCTTTTTTTTTTCCTTGTATAGCAACTACTGATATTTTAGTAAGATTGCCTCAATTTTGAATTGAAAGGCAAGAAGCATCTAAAAAATTGCTCATATTCATCAAGCAATATACAGAGAAACTGATAAATACGGAGGAGTGACTTCAAACTGATAAAGAACATACCCTGGGACAGGAAGCACCTCAAACGTGGCAAAGCTGCAGACAGTGCACCAGAGAAATAAGATTCAAGGATCAAAGATAAAGATCAAGACTTCTGTAAGGTCCTTGATTATCCCCCAGCCTTGAAAAAGATATTAGCATTCCACAGAACTCTGAACAGAGAAGAGCCCAGGTGTTTGCTAGAAAATAATGCTCCAAAGATGAAGGCCATCTTAGCCTCAGGTGCGATGCCATAGCATTGAGATCATAGGTAACACTAACACCATAGGTATAAACTCTAGACTGTAGGCTAGTTGACAGATGGAGTGCTGCAAGATACTTCCTTTGACTAATCCTCGAACTCTAATTGAATATATTTCAAATTATACGATCCACTAGCTCCTCATTTGTAAGCTGCATATAGTCCCTGGGAACAGTGCCACCCATCCTCATCATGTGATGAATACCTTGCAGCATACTATTGATTGAGCCATACTCATTATGGGACTTGTCACGTGCTACAAATACATGGACCTTATTTGCCAGCTCAATCCAACTACATCCTGGTTGTTTCTTTAGTCCTCTATCATTCATCTCAGACCGAATCTTTGCTGCTTCTTTCCACTTACCAGCAGAAGCATAAATGTTACATAAGAGAGTGTAAGTTCCAGCATTATCAGGTTCTGCTTCTAAGAGATGCCTAGCTGCCAAATCACCGATACTTTCATTTCCATGTGCATTACAACCTCCTAGAAGGGCATTCCAGACAGTACTTGATTTAGGCTTAAGCTTAAGACCGTGAATTAATCTTTTTGCGTCATCAAGTCGTCCAGCTCGGCTACAAAGATCAATCAAGCAGGTGTAATGTTCATCCCGCACTGCAATGGAGATATCCTTTGCCAGATATTCAAAGATCCTAAGCCCTTGGTCGACCAAACCAGAGTGGCTGCATGCTGAGAGCAATCCCACATATGTGACATCATTAGGCTTATATCCATTTTCTTGCATCTTGCCATACAATGCTATAGCTTCTACACCACGTCCATGATGTGCATATGCTGCAATCATCCCGTTCCAAGAGACTACATCCTTCTCCCTTGAGAGATCAAACACCTTTCTTGCCAATCTGATTTCTCCACATTTGGCATATAATTTCATGAGGGTGGACTCGATAAAAGTATCAAACTGAAATGATGTTTTGCATATCATCTGATGCACCTGCTGCCCTTCGCTAAGTCCGGCAAGATTGCTGCACGCATCAACAGCACCCAGAAATGTCACCTGATTTGGTCTGATCCCATCAATGAGCATACCATTGAATAACTGTAGGGCAGTTTCGCTCTCATTACCTTGCAAGCAGCCATTCATCATAGTAGTCCAGGTGACTACATTCCTTGTAGGCATCTTATCAAAGAGTTCTTTTGCCCTGTTCAAATCCTTGTTCTGGATAAAACCGGTGATCATAATATTCCAAGAAGCAACGTCCCTCATGGGCATGTTCATGAACAAATCAAGAGCTTCATCGATCCTGCAGTTTCGTGCGTATCCAGAGATCATGGCATTCCAAGACACGACATTCCTCTCTGGCATGGCATTAAACAGCGCCCGAGCCTCGTCAACACTTCCACTCCGAGCAATGCCGGAGACCATTGTTGTCCATGACATGACGCTCCTCTCTGGCATTCTCTCAAACAGCTTCCGCGCCTTATCCATGATCCCCGATCGTACAAGCGCGGCCAGAAGGATGTTCCAGGAACCGGCGTCCCTTACAGGCATACTGTTGAACAGAGCGCACGCGTCATCCAAGCGGCCGGCGGAGGTGTACGCCTCCAGCATCGTGTTCCATGAGACAGCGTTCCTCTCCGGCATCCGCTCGAACAGCGCCCTCGCCTCGTCGATGCAGCGGGCTCTGGCGTAGCCGGAGAGGAGCGCCGTCCAGGTGACCACGTTCCGGCGCGCGTCGGGGCGCTCGAACAGGGCCCTGGCGTCCTGGAGCATACCGTGGCGCGCGTACGCCGCGACCAGCGCCGTCCAGGATACCACGTCCCGGTCCGCCGTTCGGTCGAATAGGCTGCGGGCGTCCGAGACGCGCCCAGCGGCGGCTAGGTCCGCGATGCGGCGGTTCGGGTCCTGGACATGATTGGAGTCACCGGCGGCGCTGTGGTAAGGGAAGCTGGCACCGAGGCGGAGCCGCGGTGAGCGGATGCGGCGCAGCGCGGCCGCCATGCTCGAATCAGCAGCAGTCCCCACTGTTTAAAAAGCCAGAATTTCCTCTTTTCAGAACCCTGTTGCTGTAATGCATTTTGACCGTCGATCTCTATAACAATCCAATGCCCCCTGTTTCATCTAAATATTTTTTTCTCGAAAATTTCGCCGATCTATTCTAATAATCACGATAATAGTACAAATAACTTGATAAGTAATAGAAATTACAAATAAGTTCGGCGGACTACCAAGCGACAACTAAACGCAACGACAATTCGAAGTTCCGCAGCCGTCTTCACCCTCCATCACCACACCCGGACAAAACTTGTTGTAATAGACAAATATGAAGTTGTCCTGCTAAGCCCCAAAGAACCAACGTACTAGAACATTAACCATCACCAATGATGACAACAGTAGATTGGAAGAGATTGTCGTTAAACCACACCAACGAACAATGTTCACGAAATCTTTAACTTATGTGTCAGCCTCAAAATGGAGATTAATCGTTTATCGGCCGACTAATTGATTTTATCGCTCTGCCATTTATCAGCTTATTTTATTATAAATTCTAATTTTGGGAACTAGATGTTCTATAATATATGCTATGTAAAAATAATATTGGAGCATTGAACAAAAGTATTACCTTGATTCCTTGCATTTGAATTAATAAAAATAAAAAATTTGAGCTAATACACATTTCTACAAGAATATAAGGACTCTTAGACCAACTTTTAGTGAAATTCCATTGAAAATGGGCGAAATATCGGCTATCGGACTGAATATCGGGTGAAATATCGGCTACCGGACTGAAAATCCGCTGAAATATCGGTGTCGGCGTAAATTAGCCCATATGCCGAAATCTTATCGGTTATCACCCTATTCACGATAAATCGGTATCTCGGCCGGTTTTTTAAATAGTGCTAGCGAACATGAAAACCGATTGGATCCTGGAAGTTTCGGTGGGCACATGACTCCCCGCGCCCTCCACCAGCGCTCGACGCTCCATTAAAACGAGGATAGGGTGGAGAGAACCTTATTCCGACTTCCAGATGTAGCCACCGCCTCACCATCCTAAAAAAACGATACTGATAACAACCTAAAACGGAACGGAAACACCCCGCCGGCGAGGGACCATGGTTTACCATAATTGAACGCCCCAAGGCCACCGGATGTGGAGCGGACCACTGGCGTCGCCGTCGAGGAGAACGGAACCTGGACGGGTTTGTGGCCGCCGCCTCCTGATGGCTTCTCTGGCTGCTCTCACGTACCGGTTTAGAGATTTGTTTGTTTCATCTATATCATTATCTCTATTATGGGAGACTATCCATATGTAGAGCTAAATACATCTCTACTATCTATATGTAAAGCTAAATACATTAGTCTCAATATTTATTTATCATGCGTAAATTAGTCCTACCGGCAGTAAAATACGGTTAGGTGGCGGCATTTTTTAAAACGCCTCTATAGTTTTTTTTCTAGCAAATACTCTTTCAGTTCTAATGAATAAGGCTTGTAATTTTTCTGAAAATGTGTCTATATTTAGTCCACGTTACACTCTTTCAGTTGCAGAATTAATGCTGACTAACATTGTCACGACGATCGTAACACCCTACCTGCAAGTCTATCTCAATCGAACTTTTACACGTTTAGAAAATCCCCATTTAACACGAAAATAACGATAAATTATCGTGTGCACATTATGAGCACCCGTTCAGTTTATTAATTTTGTTTTGAGTTACACCTCTATGGTTTACATGAAGAATGTTGACGAAACAATACTAGTATGTGTGACGTAAGATAAATAAAAAATACAAAGGATCATATTTTTGAGAGCAGCCACAATTTTTTTAATAAAAATATAAAGTTACATGAGCAAACACATGTAGAGATTAAAAGATAGATTAGCAGAAAATGGTTGTACTATGAACTTAGCAGATAAAACCTAGATCGCTAGGGTTTTTCGCACACAACTAAACTAGAGGGTTGCCTAACTTCAGCGTTGCCAATGCATACACTAAGTCTACACCATTGACATAGGAACACCATTACCAGCAAGCTTTGCGAGTCGGTGAACAGGCCCGCTGCACGCAACGATGCATATGTCGATGTGGCACGTCGATGGGGAAAGGCGATATTTTTTCAGCCTACCTCTGAAGAGCACCCAGCTAAAAGAAAACCTTTAGTGCTATACTTCTATAGAATACAACTCATTGACGATGATTCCCAAATTTCTTTCATGATGGGAATTAAACTCTGGTTGTTTGGTGTGCTACACCCATCAATCGCAAGGACAATGTGGCTATGTGACCCGTTTTATAGGTAGCATCGTATTTGAGGAATGCATATATAACCACACCAAATGAAGTACTCACACCGAAAACTATCAAGTTCGAAACTAACGCGGTGGCTCGCAAGTTAGCTAGGGTAGACCGTGGATTGAGTGAGCTTGTATGGCTTAATAATCTTTAACTACCATTTCAGATGAATAAAGCGTTTTGTAAGGTGTTTAAAGAAAAAAAGTCAATGAATCATAGAGCGGCAACTTAAATTACTCAGTTTATCATCGTCTCATCCATTCACCCTTTTCCAAAAGCTTCCGATCCAGACCATCGACGTTGCAATGGACGGCCAGGATCGTCCCAGCTCTTCCCAACCCAGCCCGACCTAGCAGAAGTCAAGTTATCCGGAAGAGTCTCCGCGTGGGAACAGCGACCCAAAACCTCCCCAAAGGGTGAAAGTCCGCGGCGGAGAGTGTGACAAGGCTGGGACCCCACGCACCAGCGACAGCGTCTGAGAGGCCGCGCCGCCGCCAACCACCGCCGTCATCCATGGCCGCCGCCAACGCCGACGACGACCCGATGGCGCTCGTGCGGGGGCAGTACGACGCCGACGAGCTCGCCATCGCCGGGGAGTTCCTCACCACCTGGCTCCCCTTCCTCTCCGCGGGGCTCTGCCCCTCCTGCGCCGGCTCCCTCCGCGGCCGCGTCGAGTCCCTCCTCCCTCGAGGTAACCGCCTAACCGCCGGGGAAAGAAGGGTTCTTGGCCCGTGGACGGCCTTTTCTAGGGTTTCTTGCCGCCCGCGTCTCGCATTCGCCCTCACCCAACTTTCTTGCAGCCGACGACTCGCCGCCGGAGCCGCGGGTCGACCAGATTGAGCCCTCGGGGTGGGACCTGGATCCGGCTCCCCCGCAGCACCTGCCGTTCGAGGCCAGCGGGTGGGACTCGGATCCGCCGCCGCCGCAGCAGCAGCAGCCGGCGGAGACCCCGAGGATGTCTTGGGCGGACATGGCGCAGGAGGACGAGCTCGCCGCTGCGGCGGAGGAGGACGCGGCTGCCACGCCTGCCGACGACGGGGAGGAGGCGGGGAAGCCCAGGGCGAAGCCGTCCAGGGAGCAGCGGGAGCTGCATCGGTTCCGGAAGGTGGCGCGGAAGGATGATTTCATATGCTTCGAGAGGGTCAAGGGCCGGCTTGTCAACATCCTCGCAGGCCTAGAGCTCCACGCCGGCGTGTTCAGTGCCGCCGAGCAGCAGCGCATCGTTGAGTGCGTCTACGACCTGCAGGAGAAGGGCAAGCGTGGGGAGCTTGGAGGTGAGGCCTTCACTCAAGTTACATACATACTAGTTTTAGTCTTGATACGTGTGTTTTGAGTTTCATATACTAGACTGTATTTCTATTGAACGGAATCCAAAAAAATGATTGCTTCTAGGGCTGAGTATTAATCATCAGGGCATGAAGTTCGCGCCTTCGCTCCACGATCTTTAGCTGTATTGCCACTGATGCGTGCTTCAGACTGCTACTAAGGCTGTAGTACCCAGAGTATGGAATACGCTCAAGCAAGCCGTATGCTTGATTTTGATTTGAGTATGGACGATGTGACCTGGTTAGATTTTAGGTCAACTTAGGAAGATCTATATGGACACAGTAGTTATGTCGTATGTCGTTTAGTAGATTTTCTTAATGTCTCCGTGCAAAGAAAGCAAGAGACATTAATTTCTGGGAGTTATGACCTCAGATTTTACGTTTATGCAACGTTGTATGTGTGATCGTAACCCAAAGTTGGAAGCTTTGTCTTAGTTAATTGCTAGATCACCCTATGAAAACTAGCAGATTTAGCTTTTCTGAGTGTGAAGTGTAGACAATCAAAATTGAGGAAGATAAATCGGTATTTGGTAAATTTATCTGCGCCTTCATTGTAGGAACTAAAAAACCATTTTTTTGTGTGCATATTATCATAAAATGCCAACCTTACAGATCTGGAAGTATCTCCCAGTCTCCCAGAGTCCTGATTATCATGGAGAAACCTAGTGAATAGCAATTTGCAAAAACAATTCCATACCTTCTGGTGCCCTATCTATTTATTTTTTGCGCATACTTCTGATACACTTCACATAAATTTTAGCGTGTTCGTTTTTGTATCATTTGTAGTATTCTCCATTATGTTTTTTTGCTTCATTGTTTCTATGCTCATATATTGACTAATGGTACTTCAAATTGAAGCATGAATAACATACCATGCATGCATGCCTGGTGTTTCTTACAGTCCTGCATCCCATGATACCCATGACTGAAGTAACAATGGTGTTCAGAAGTAGAATGGGTTGTCCTCACCATTTTCCTTTTTTAAAGAGCACACTTTTTGGATTGTTCTACCACTGTTTCTTATTGTCTTCAAATATACTTCCCTTTTATTTTGAAAATAAATTCAGATGTACTATTCTAGAATGGACTGTTCTCACAGTTGCTTCGTAGTAACGGTCACATTCTAGTATGAGTGTATGCCTGTTCCCTGAAGCACTTGTGTCCTTTTCATGTCAACTATGGTTGTGAGCTGTACTAGAATTTCCCATTGCCTAGTGCACTAGTACACCTCAAGGTGCTAGTGCACCTAATATTTCCCTGTTTCTATACCATAGTTGATACCTTTGTAACTCACTGCAAATGCTTTGAAGGAATTACCTTATAATTTATAACATAGAACATGTACCAAGATTGATAGGAATGTAGTGAATGCTACTTTTCCTTATTGACCTCACATTTCTTACAAACTCTTACTAAAAGAACGTGGTTAAAGGGGCATGTTCCCTCCCCTAAATGTATTTTGTTAGGTAAGGCACCTGTGGAGGCTATGTCTCAAACGCGGGTTGAGCTCACAGGCATGCGCTCTAGCTAACCGTGCACTGCTCGGTTGTTAAAACCATTTTCTTATGGTGACATCTTATTTGAGGTTATCCGATTTCATTAGAGCACTTTCCACTTCATGTATATATAAAGCAATTTCGAAGAAGAAAGTATTCGTTACCTAACTGTTACATTTATTTTTTAAAATGTGTTACCTTTTATATTTATCTAATGCACTGCAAGTAATAATGTTTCTTCATTTATATTTCAGTTGTTAGTATTACGTGTTCTCAAACTCTTTACTGCATTTCTTCCCCCCTTTAACTTTTGTACTTCGTATGGCTAGACCTGAGCACAGCTATTTTCTTTCCTTGCCAGATCGGACATATACAGAACCTGAGAAATGGATGCGTGGTAAAGGGCGGGTAACAATCCAATTTGGATGCTGTTATAACTATGCTACGGTACTTACCTTATTCTTAGTTCCATCTTTTTGTACCTACATTTAAGAATAAAGAATCCTGTTTGTAAATCTATCTCAAGGTGAAAATTTTAATGGCAGGACAAGAATGGAAATCCACCAGGCATCATTCAAACTTTTGTTTCTGATCCGATTCCTGAACTATTTAAGGTCATGATCAAGAGATTGGTAAAATGGCGTATTTTGCCCCCGGACTGTGTACCGGACAGTTGCATTGTCAATATGTATGACCCTGGAGATTGCATCCCACCACATATAGACAGCCATGATTTTGTTCGACCATTTTGTACTGTTTCATTCCTCAGTGAATGCAACATACTTTTTGGGTCTAGTCTGAAAATCGCTGGCCCTGGAGAATTTGTGGGCTCATTTGCAATTCCTCTACCAGTCGGGTATGTTGGTTCTATACTCCCAGTTTTCTTCTATGCTTATGGATATTATGTGCTATTCAACCTTTTTTTTGTAGTATGTAGTAGTCGAGCTTTGGTTATCCAGGGTATGCATAGTTTAGAATTGACTATTTGAGATTTCAAAATGTTGATAGCACATTTTCTTGCTGCAAGTGGTATTGCTTGCTGATCACCTGCAGTACATCTTGTCATAGCTGCACACGTGCACTTGACTTTCTATGCATGTATAGTTTCAAATTGATTATATTTAATGACAGATCCAAATGTCTCTATCATATGAATACCAAGATTAAGCAATGTCCCACTTGATACTTGTAAATGACATTGTGCATGTCACATTGATGTGCTAAACTTGTGAGCTTTTGACCTGAAGTTGTTTTTTCAAGTTTGCGCTAAGATGAGCTATTTTCTGTGATATGTTATTTTTTCTTTGTTTCCTCACCTGATTATCATGAATCTTACGTAATTTGTGCAGTGGCCTCTCTAGTTTTATGCTGCAATTCGTTGGTTCCTTCGCTAAACACTATATGTGAACATTCACAGGTCTGTGCTTATCATAAATGGCAATGGTGCTGATGTTGCAAAGCATTGCGTTCCAGCAGTGCCATCCAAAAGGTTATAATTGTATGCTGTGTTATTTTTCTGGACTTGATTCATTCACATCTGTGACATGGGTACTCTGATGCACAGGATATCCATCACCTTCAGAAAAATGGATCCAGCAAAGCGTCCATTCAGTTTCAAGGATGATCCGGATCTGCTGAACATTACTCCTCTCGAAGCAGCTCCACAAGAAACTAGCAGAGCAGCTCCACAAGAAAGTAACAGAGCAGCTCCACAAGAAAGTAGCAGATCCTCAGATGACGGCAAGGGGAAGCAGCTTGACGTGCCAAATGGTAACCTAGGCAGCAGATCATCCAGAAGCAGGAAATCTAAAGGAAGAACATCTGCTGGAAAACCAAGTTGGGGTGGCATTCTTGGAGACCAACCTCCACAACGTCCACAGAGTCCTATGACTAGCACGAGTTCTGACAGAGAAAGGGACTCCATTGGTAGGTTGAGAGAGCCAAGATATCCACAGAGTTCTGACAGAGAAAGGGACTCCATTGGGAGGTCAAGAGAGGCAGGATATCTTCCGAGTTCTGAGAGGGGAAGGGACTCCATTGGGAGGCCAACAGAGACAGGATATTCTCCGAGTTCTGAGAGAGAAAGGGACTCCATTGCTAGGTCAAGAGAACCAAGATACCCGCCAAGCTCTGGGAGAGAAAGTAACTCCATTGGGAGGTCAAGAGAACCAAGATATCCACGCGATGCACCTGGCATGCAGTCTCATGGTGAGGATCTCAGAGATCGTCTGAATAGACTGCCTCACGAGAGGGCATATGGCAGCGGTGTGTACTTCATCAACAACGGTGCTGAGTCCCAGGAAAGGAAGCAGCGTATGGAGCACAGACAGCTACTGATGATCAACCGCACGATCAACGATGAAATGGACTCCCTCTCCACCGGGAGCCACGATTCTCCCGACCAGCCTCGCATGAGCATACGGACCATACATAACAAACCGAGGACCAGAATAAACATGGGTGGGTAGCCATACCCTGCGTGACCAATGTGTGTACTCAAGAGTCTTTGGACTGAGATGTTGGAAAGGCTGATTGATACATGGAAACTGGGAGGGAACTTGAGCGCTGTGTACATTTCATGAACTGAATGCATTGATAGATAGTCAGGAGCCTATTGTGTAGATACAAGTTTTGTTTTCGCTGGAATGCTGTAACTGTGACTTGGTGCTGCATTGGCTAGATTGATGACTGAATAATTTTGATTGGGTGGAGCCTTAGGACATACTATATGATGTAGTAATATTTTGCATGGAAACTGATTATTGTTGCACTGACTTTGGTTGGTACTAATCCAACAGGGCTTGAATGTTGTGAGGATATTTGTTTCAGTGATCGAATGTTGTGATATTCTGTTGGTACTGATTATCTGCATCGAATGTTGTGATCGAATGATTTTGGTTGGGTCGAGGAGGGCAGAACATATGATGTAGTTTTTGCCTGTTATAACATTCTACTGTTTTTGGTTACTGTTAATCCAACTGGGGTTGGAAGTTTACCTAAAAAAAAAAACAAAACTGGGGTTGGAAGTTATGTCATGGATTGTAGGCATGTTATGGCATTGGAGACGAGATGAGATGCTTTCTCTGCATTATGCATTCTCTCCGGCAGTTGATGGTGCTTGGATATTGCAGAAAATATAAGCTGTACTGCTGCACATTATAAACCAATATGGTTTAATGGAATCTGCAAAACAAAACGAAAACTTGGAGATGCGGGGTATCGATCCCCGTGCCTCTCGCATGCTAAGCGAGCGCTCTACCATCTGAGCTACATCCCCTGTTGATACTGCCAACTAGACAACAAACCTAACACCATAACTGGTACCTGTAATACGAACCGAGCCAGGGAAAAAAGATGGGAAACTAGGGCAACGGGGTTGTGTATCGAACCAATACGCACCATGGGATCCGGAAAGGAAAGCTCGATTTTTTTCTACACATTGTTTCATCTGGTTCGTCTGATCGTGTCCGAAAGCCTAGGTCGAACCCGGCGGCTGTTCCAATCCGAGCCCGACTCTCGCATTGCTTCCAATGGCGACTCGTGTTCGTTTCTTTTCCTGATCCGACCCGTCTGCCTCTCGTCGATCGCCCGTCTATAATAGCACCACAGCCCCACGAATCCAACCACACAACAAACGAACGTCTACGATCGAGATTTCCGCCGCACGACAGTTCCGTTCCAGCCATGATCTTCTACGGCGACGGCGGCAGCGGCGGTGCGATGGTCCTCCCGCCGCCTCCTCCTCCACCCGGGCACCACCTCCTCCACCCGCACCAGGGCATGGTCGTCCACCTGCCAATGCAGATGCCGGTGCACATGCACCCGCCGCCGATGGACCAGTTCGCCTTCGCCCGCTTCCACCTCGATCCGCAGCCGCCGGCGGAGCTCCAGGTGCGGGACGTGTGGTACTGGAACCTCGCGGAGGAGATGTCCGCCATCACCGCCCTCCTGCCCACGCACCCCGTGGTGTGCATCGACACGGAGTTCCCGGGCACGGTGTACGACTCGCCCACGCCGCGCTACCTGCGCGACCCGCACCAGAGCTACGCGCTCGTGCGCCGCAACGCCGACGAGCTCAGGAAGCTGCTGCAGCTCGGCCTGACCCTCGTCGGGCCCGACGGCCCCCACCCCGTCGTGTGGCAGTTCAACTTCTGGGGCTTCGACGAGGCCCTGGACCCGCACGCGCCGGCCTCCGTCGCCATGCTCAAGGCCCACGGCATGGACTTCCACAACCTCCGCGAGCACGGCATCGACCCGCTCGACTTCGCCGCCGAGTTCGCACGCTCCGGCCTCGCCCGCCGCCACGGCTCTCCCGACCTCACGTGGGTGGCCTTCTCTGGTTCCTACGACTTCGCGTACCTCGCCAAGCTGCTCCGCGGCGGCAGGCGGCTGCCGGACAAGCTGGACGACTTCCGGAATCTGGTGGGGAAGCTGTTCGGGCCCTCGGTGCTCGACGTCAAGTACATTGCCAAGGCCTGCGGTCTGCGTGGCGGGCTGGACCAGGTGGCTGCGGCGCTCGGCGTCGAGCGCGCTGCCGGACGCGCGCACAACGCCGGCTCTGACAGCCTGCTCACCGCCGACGTGCTGCAGGTCATGCTGTCGCGCTTCTTCCCACCCGAATTCGACGTGCGCCCGATTTACGGCGGAGCCATCGATGGCCTCGCTGCGTGAATCTAGAGTTTCAGATTTGTGTACATATATTTTATATTTTTCGCTTGATGGGATATGGAAGTGGTTTAGTTATCGGGACTGTTGAGAATTCTTCGGAGTCTCTAAACTTTGCAGCCTCCTGGTCTTTTGCTTGACATGTGTTCACTTTTACCTTAACATACAGATTTCGCTTTGTCACAGCAAAAAATGGAACTCCCGCTTTTGCTTCATTTAAGAAAAAGGTTCATCTAAAAATTAAAAGAAAAGACTCGTCGAAAACATCGCCAGAGACTCGCCGGAGACATCGTAGCAAAACATTTATAATAATGTAGCAAAACCACGTAACATTTGTAGCACAAAAAATATACAGCTTTAGCATCGTGAACTACTCCTCGCCGTGACATCGCCGTCAGCATTCCTAGTCCGGCTAGCAGCACCGTCACTAATCGGTGGTAGCACCATTGTTAACAGTTTGCAGCATCTCCGCTGACCTTTTGCAGCACCGCCGCTGGCAGTTTGCAGTACCACTTGTTTACAAAAGTATATGCCTTCCTTTGCAGCTCAACCTCCCACCATTCGTAGCATCGTACTTCGCCGGAGATCTTGGTGGAAACTTCACGAGAGACCTTTGATGGCAACAACTCCGTGTGTACCAACTCGTTGGGACTCCAAGTGTAGAGTGTTGTAGCAAGCGTTTTATTTCCACAAGGGTGACTCGAGGGTTTATATTGAATTCTCAAGGAATTGGTAAGGGATTATTTCTTCTTCTCCTCTTCTAACAACCTGCAAAGCAAAGTTTTTGTCTTGTGTCCCCAACTCCACCGTGTGGTTTTCACGCAGAAGGTTTCGTATTATAAATGTAAATAAAATAAAGTAAATCAAGTAAAATAAGTAAGCAAGATAAAGGCAATGAAATGATGGTTGTTTTTTGGGTTTTCTGTGTTTGACAAGTGAAGAAAATATTTTTGTATTTTTGAAATAATTAATGAAAAAATATAAAGTGTGATATTTGTGTTGGAAAGGTGTTTCTTATGGTTTTAAAATGGACCGGGTTCATGGATTCACTTGCCTACTTTTTTTTAGGTTGTAGTGGACACAAACAATTCATCAAAAATATAATATTGGTGAAATCCAGACATCGCACAGCCGGCGAGATCCTACGTGCTGCTATAATTCACTATAAGGCAATATGTGCGCGATTACAATGATAGTTGTTCTACATCAAAGTCTCCCAATATATGGCTTATAAAGGCTCCAGATCTAGGGTTAGAGAGGTAGAGATCCTACCAGGTACGACTAAGCTAGTCTATGGTGAGTATTCCTTGTCGTGCACCTCACGGATCGGACCGACCTTCACCATAGGCCGGATCCGGTAGCTTGTTTACGGAACGGATCCCACCTTCGCTGTTTTCCGGCAACTGGGCATCCCGGTTGGGCCATAGGCCTTACCAAAATCAAGGTCCTATCAAGGTATGCCTAGTTAGCATATCCAGGACAGTATCCCCCGGATTTCTTCGAGATTCACCATTCCCCCGTCGAACTATAGCTTCATTTCGTTTTGGAGAAAATCTTGAAGGACTCCATAAATCTTTTCTCCGGCATTATTTCCGTCGAAAATCCCATAGCACCGACCTCAACGGTCACATTTCAGGCTAACGGTAAGTTCGCAAAATTTGCATTTGGTCCAAGGCACGAATCGTACTGAGATGCTTCCTAGATTCACGGGCGGAATTTGCAGCATGCAGTGATTTCCGGGAAAGTAACAATCTATCAGTAAAACCACCTTCGTGGCAATTTCACCGCCCATAACCTATGACACGTGGTGGAAATCTAACGGTGTGACCGCGTGGTTCTCACTGTAGGATCCAGCACACGCATCTTGGAGCCATGGCTATAAATATCCCGTGAGTGTGGTAATTTTCTCACTTCTCACCACACCCCCACTTCGTCTTCAACCTCGATCCCACTCCGCCGCTTAAATTTAGATCTCTAGCGAGCTTCCCGGTCAACCTCACCGCGCCGTCACTCCACGGCTCACCTTTGGCCAAGTTCAACGCGGTTGAACGGGAAAACTTCTCTGCTTCTAACACGTAGCAGCGGGGCGAATTATTCTTCCTCCCCTCCACCGTTCCTGCTCACCGGCGACAACGGGAAACCGCCACACCATTCCCGATAAGCTTTCGCCGAACTTGTAGAAGAAGAAGTTATCATTTTCAATTTTTTCCTAGGTCACTTAGCGCTACATTTGCAATTGTGAATATGTCCATAAACTCAGCTCACAGTTCCACCGCAAACATGCTGGAAAATGATCCCCTTAATCCATCAGATCCTTTAGATGTTCAACCTTTATCATTTCTTTCGCCCAACATCTCTGACATAACGTTAGATTCTCATTATCTCGGATCCTCCAGTAGCCACTTTGGTCAGAAGATTCCAACCGAAGTTGAACATTTAAAAGAACGAAAGGGCCAAATCAGAATGGCGGAAAAAGTTGTAGAAGCGGAGCTGGAGTGAATATCCAAGGACAAGGAGCGCGAGGGTGAGAAAGGGCAGTGGTGGCCCCGCAACCTCAATGAATTTGACCTAATGGTCCTTCAGGACGAGGGATTCATAAAAATGGATTCCTAGCGATTTACTAGGGTCATCGTGCTTCTGGCTCCTGAAGGAAATTAGCGGTTAATAACCAAGGCATGGGTAGAGCAGGGGCTCTCGTTTCCGCCCTCAGATTTCTTTCTGGAAGTGCTGGAAAAATATGGCCTGCAACCACATAACATCTTCCCCAACGCCTACACCGTCCTCTCCAACTTTGTGGAGGACACTTGGAGGTCCTCCCATATAGGCCTACGCCTATTCTAGTATTTCTATAGGATTGATAGGGAAACCAGGGATGGAGCAATGGTCAGTTGACCTTTGTGCTTCCGCCAAAAATGATTTTTCTGCCCATGTCTACGCATGAGTCCGTCCGGTACTAGAACGCCGAATGGTTTTATATCAATGACGAGAAGGGTCCGTATCACGCTCAGGGCCTCCCGGCTTTTATCAATTTTTTTGTTTTAAGTCAATATGAATGTAATTAATTATATTTTAAAAATAAATTCTAAATGTAACAAAGTAAAAATATCTCGGTATAAAATTACATATTATGCACCTTAAGTGCCAAATAACATGTCTATATTTAAAGTTCCACTAAAAATAAAGGTTTGCATGTGGTTCTTAAATCGAAAGGTGTTTCTTACTAAAGAAAATTTGATAAAACGTAAATGGGCTGGTTGTACAAAGTGTGTGTTTTGTAATTCACGTGAATCAATTGAACACCTTTTTATTTTCCGCCCTTTTGCGAGATCCGTATGGAGAGTTGTTCATTTTACTATTAATATAGCTCGACCAGCTAATGTTAATATGTTTAGGAATTGGCTTAATGGCATTGATAAAAAAAAGTTAAGGCCTGAATTCATATGGGAGTTTCTGCATTAGCTTGGGAGATTTGGAATTGCTGTAATGATGTTGTTTTTAACAAGACCAGTGTTTCCAATTATTTGCAGGTTATCCACAGAACAACCTACTTGATTCATATGTGGTCCTAACTTCTTCATATGGATCAGCGGGAACATTTGGATATTGGATGCACTCGGTTGATGGCGGTCATACGGGCTATCTTCAACAAAGATGGCTCGCGGCTGCCCATTAGAATACCAGATGCATAGAGGCTTTTGGTACGCTCTTTTTCATTGGCTGATTCTTCTGGCAACTCAAAGTGATCCATGATTTGTATCCTTTTTTTTATGAATCTGAAACTAAAAAATAGAATTATGAAATAAAGAGTTGTGTGCATCAAACACTTTGATGCAGAGGCCGGAGGTATGTTCCTCATTTCAAAAAAAGGGTGTCAAATAACATTTCTATATATATTTGAAACCAAGTTCTTTACACAATATATGGAAAAGATAACACAAACGATCCCTGAAAAAACAAAACACTTAGAACAACTTATAAACAAAATCAAAGATGAATAAAAATGCATTGCAATTTTGCATATCAAAACAATATGGGAAGCATACCCTAACCGGGCTGGTGTGATATATATATTCACAAGAGTTTACATACGGTTACAATACGGCAATCTATACCGATATACAAGGAGACCTATACACATACAAATACATCGTCTACCATTCCCCCTCAATCATAAATTATCTAAGTTAAGATTGCGTCTAAAGGCTTGGAGCTGTCTCAACGATAGTGACTTTGTGAACCCATCAGCCACTTGGTCTCCTGAAGGTATAAACCGTATATCCAAAAGCTTTTTAGCTACTCTCTCACGAACAAAATGATAATCCACTTCAATATGCTTAGTTCTAGCATGAAACACTGGATTAGCAGAGAGATCCATAGCTCCAATATTATCACACCATAAACATGCTGCTCGAGACTGCGGCACTCCCAATTCTGCAAGCAATGTCCCCGTACCCATATGACTTCAGCAGTAGCATTAGCTAATGACTTGTATTCAGCCTCTATACTTGAGCGGGAGACTGTTGCCTATTTTCTGGCACTCCATGACATCAAGTTTGATCCCAAAAACACATCAAAGCCACCTATTGATCTTCTATCATCTAGGCAACCAATGTGGAGGTTGATTTACTCAGCCTTAGCCCAAGAGAGATAGTTCCTTGTAAATATCTCAGGATTCTCTTAACTGTTGTCCAATGAACAGTTGTAGGGGCATGCAATAACTGACAAACCTTATTCACAGAAAAGGAGATATCCGGTCTTGTCAAAGTAACATACTGGAGTGCCCCAACAATACTTCTATAATGAGTAGAGTCTTCACTGCTCAACAAGTCACCATCAACCATTGATAACTTTTCAGAAACTGAGAGAGGAGTATCAACTGCTTTACACATCTTCATATTTACTCGGGTAAGAAGATCATTGGCATATTTCTCTTGAGACATAATAATACCATCACACACCTTCTTCACTTCAATACCAAGGAAATAGTGCAATTCCCTAAATCCTTTAGAGCAAAGTCCATGCCGAGATCAATAAGTAATGCATCAACAACCTTCTCTCACGAACTAGCAACAACAATATCATCAACATAGATGAGCATGTATATAGTTACTCCCCCTTTGTTGTAGAAGAACAGAGAAGTATCACTTAGATGAAGAGAATCCAATAGACTGAAGCTAAGTACTAAGACGAGAGTACCATGCCCGAGGAGCTTGTTTCAGCCCATACAGTGCCTTGTCCAATTTGCAGACATGTCCCATACGAGAGGACTCCTCAAACCCTGGAGGTTGCCTCATAAAGACCTCTTCTTCCAGAACATCATGTAAAAACGCGTTCTTCACATCTAACTGATGAAGCTGCCAGCCCCGAGAAACAACAAGAGCCAATACAAGACGAATTGTAGCTGCCTTGACAACAGGACTAAAGGTGTCCTCATAGTCAATGCCATACCTCTGCTTGAAGCCTTTAGCCACCAACCAAGCTTTGTAACGATCAATAGTACCATCAGCCTTTCTCTTGACCTTAAAATCCATTTACAATCAATAATATTCTTGCCAGGAGTGAACGGTACAAGATGCCATGTATGGTTACTTTGTAACACAGAAAATTCTTCTTGCATAGCGGCCTTCCACTTAGGATCATTGAGAGCTTCTTGAACAGTACTAGGCTCACCGGTGCTGCAAAAATTCCCAAAGCGTAGACGGTCATAACGAACAGTACCATTCGTGGCGATTTTTGGTTTAACAAGACCATGTTGAGAGCGTGTAACAGGTCTACTAGGCACAGGTGCAGCCGAAGCTACAGGTACCAGCGGCACAGAAGATCCCAAGCGATCCGCAGATACAGACAAGGGAGCCACAGACGATCATGTAACCTCATCTGAAGACGTAGGCGCAGCCACAGAGGATCCTGGCGCATCAGACGAAGCCGCGTCGTCACGCGGCACTGCACGTGCAGTGGTCCTGCGCGGACCCGCAGGAGGGAGGAGCGGCCCATCCCCATCTGCCACGCGTGAAGAGGAAGCTGCTGGCCCTGGCGGGGACTGCCCCGAGGAAGATTGCGCGCCGGATCCCGAGGATGATCCCGAATCTATGTCAGGAGCCAATGATTGGCCTATCTGGGCGGGAGAAGCAGCACCAGGGGCTGAAAAATTGCTGGAATCACCATCAGACTCCAAATTTTCACCTGTTTCCTGTACAAATGACTCAGCTGGAGCAGGATTATCAGATTGTTCAGCTGGTAAAACGTGCCCCTCATGACTATGCAAGTTAAGTGGTTGCAAATTGAGAGGAAGGAGATTGATTTCTTCACGCAAGCGTGCACCAGCATTAGAGTGGAGGGCAGCAAAGGGAAACAGTGCTTCATCAAACACTATATCACGTGAAATATACACACGGCCACTAGAAATATCGAGACACTTGTACCCTTTGTGAAGATTACTATAGCCAATGAAGACACACTATTTTGATCGAAACTGGAGCTTATGATTGTTATATGGGCGAAGATTAGGGGTCAACATGCACATCCAAAAATTCGGAGCAAAGAATAGTCACCTTTGCTTCCAAAGAGACGTTCCATGGGTGTAAGCGATTGTATGACCCTACTAGGAAGTCTGTTAATCAAGTAGACAGCTGTATTAAACACCTCATTCCAAAACTTTAAAGGCATAGATGCATATGCAAGAAGTGAGAGACCAACTTCAACAATGTGTCGATGTTTGCGCTCAGCGGGACCATTTTGCTGGTGCGCATGAGGGCATGAAACTAGATGTGATATGCCTACTTTTTGAAAAAAGGGGTGGAGTTTTTGATACTCACCTCCCCAATCTGTTTGAATTGCTATGATTTTCCTATCAAAAAGCCTTTCAACAAGACTCTGGAAATCATGAAATTTCTGAAACACACCGGACTTCTTTTTGAGGAAATAGATCCATGTGAATTTACTGAAATCATCAATAAAACTGACATAATATTTATATCTTCCAAAGGATTCAGAGGCAGGGCCCCAAATATCAGAAAACACAAGTTCAAGAGGAAAACTAGATACACTTGTTGAAGTGGGATAGGGAAGTTGATGACTCTTAGCCATTTGACAAGCATCACAAACTGACTCCTTATTGGACTCACTAAACAAAATATTATTGTCTTGAAGAACTTGACGAACTATCACCGAGGAGGGATGACCGAGACGCCTATGCCAGAGGGTAGAAGACGATTTGGCGACACCATGTGCTTGATGACTTGATGGAGATGGAGCTGATTGTGGTATAGGGTAAAGCCCGCCGACACATCTACCGTGAAGAAGGACCTGTCTCGTGTCCTGATCCTTAATAAAAAAAGTATCAGGCCAATATTCAACAAAAGCATGGTTATCAAAGGCTAATTTACTAGTGGCAAGGAGACTTTTTGTGGCTTGAGGAACATGAAGAATATTCTTAAGTTGCAAGTCATGATTATTGCGGGTACGAATTCCAGAGTGACCAATGTGATGTATATCCATACCTGCACCACTAGCTGTGTGGATTTGCTCATTTCCAGTTTCCAGTGTAGCGATCCCTCACTTGGAGTTTTTCTAGCTCACCCGTGATGTGATCCGTGGCTCCAGAATCAACATACCAGTTGGTGTCGACGTCGTATGAACCAAAAGTTGCACTGGCTGTCCTTTCAGGGCCATGATAGTTTTTCTGGAATCGCTTCCAGCAGTTGAGTGCAGTATGCCCAACCTTGCCGCACAGTTGACATGTGGGCTTGTTATCTCCTTGGTTCCCGCCATTATAGACCTGACGGTTCCCTTGATTCCCGCGACGACCGCCGCGGTAGTTTCCTGATCCTCCTCCACGGTGACTGTCATATCCGCCGCGGTGATTGTCATACCCACCACGCTGCTCATAGGGCTGATCAGGGTAGTATGCTCCTTGCCCGCTAGTGTTGTGACCACCACGGTATCCTCCACCGCGACCACGGGCAACAACATTGCCCGACTGACATAGGCATCCCCAATGGGTTTGCCGGAGAAGGTACCCGGGGTTTACTGGAGGCCCACGACCCGAAGTTTTACAAAGCCCAAAGGCCTAGTCGGGAGATAGTTTGGAAAGATATAATTGTATTAGGAATATTAACTTGTAACTATTGCGGGACGGGTCAGAAACCCTCCCGGACTCTGTAACTTGTGTGTCACGAAACCCTCGGCTCCGCCTCTTATATAAGGGGGAGTCGATGGACAAAGAGAGGATCGATTCATTGTTTTCCCGACAACTCTAGTTTTCATAGCAGTCGAGTACTTTCTGGCTGAAACCTTCGAGATCTACTTGCCCTCTACTTCCAACTAAACCCTAGTCTACAACTTGTAGGCATTGATAAGTTAATCCCTTATCACCGACAGATCGTCGGTAGGATTCTGTTCCTCCAACCGAGCCTCATAAGAGAGAAACTGCGCATAGAGGTCACTCAGGCTGATAAACTTCTCCGCCTTAATCAAGGCAGTAATCGCTGCAACAAATCCGTTGTACCTTTCCTTGTTCAGGCCAGACAGAACATAAGATATAACGTCCTCATTATCAAGAGGTTTGCCTGCTGTCGCCATCTCATCTGCCAAATGCTTGATCTGATCGAAGAACATGCAACAATTTTTTCTCCTTCTTGCATTGGTTCAGCGTCGTGCGAAGTTGCACCACACGTGCCTTGGACTGGGAGGAGAACATCTCCTGCTGCCCAAACATCTGCCACACTCTTCTTCCCCGTCACCTGGGTGAGTATCTCTCGCGACATATTCCTCACCAAATACCCAAGCACGGTTTGATCCTGAGCGATCCAACGTGCATATGCAGGGTTCGGGATTGTCACATCCTTGTCGTCCTTGTCCTTGGCCGTCAGTTACTTCTCAGGCGCCGGTATCGATCCGTCTAGGAACCCCTCCAGTTGAGCTCCACGAATATCCGGCAGAACCTGCGCCTCCCATAGGAGGAAATTGTCTCTGGTGAGTTTCTCAGAGATCGAGGCATTGAGATGCCCATTGCCCGTCGTCGATGAAGAAGAGCTTCCGAGCGACATGGCTATGGCTTGCGACGGCGACGACGAGATTGCAGCGGCGGCGGCTGTTCCTAGGGTTTAGATGTGTTTTAGGAAGAATCGCTCTGATACCATATCAAAACAATATGGGAAGCATACCCTAACTGGGCTGCCTGGTGTGATATATAAATTGACAAGATTTTACATACGGTTACAATACGGCAATCTATACCGACATACAAGGAGACCTATACACATACAAATACATCGTCTAACATTGCATACTTATCGACGTATGCTACAATGCCACACCACAAGACGTATAAACCTGCACACCAAGAAATATGCAAAGACATAAAAGGAATTAAGTAGCAGCACAACAGCTCCCTGTTGGTAGTCTGGCACACACCACACCAGTACATATACGCTGTACTGTCAGACGTAGCACTCGTAGAGCTTGATGTCCATCTTGAGGCGGAAGTAGACGGTCCCCTCGTAGGCGTCGAGCTAAAGCGTGGCGATGCCGCGGGTCATGAAGAAGTCGCCAGTGCCGCCGACAACAGAGAGATCTCGTTTTTCCTGGTCCATGAGGTCGGCGCCGAGGAGGTTGATTATTCCCTTGTGCGCCGTGGAGTTGAACACGATGGAGAAGCCGATCCAGGAGTTGTACGACTCCTGCTTGTCGTAGAGGTAGAACCCCTGCGCTGTAGCCTTGATCGATACCTGCACACGAAGAATACCAGGAGAAAAATGCTACTCACGCACGTGGCTAGAGACACGAGATTGGATTGCAACAGGTCCGTGTCGAACCTAGGTTTTGTATTGATATTTTCGGACTTGGTTTTACAAGGGGATTTTTACATGTATATATGGGACCTGGGTAGAGTCCTTGCTTGACACGATATACCATCGTGCTTATACCCAACATTCACCCCCTAAGCGCGATGTGCTTACTTCACAGCTTGGATGTCTATCCTTTCGCGCATCTCCAAGAACTTCAGTCGTCCTAAAGACTTGGTCAAAATATCTGCAAGCTGATCATCGGTGCAAACATACTTAACATCCACCATCTTCTCTTCTACGCATTCTCGAATGTACTGGTACTGTATATCAATGTGCTTACTTCTACCATGATGCACAGGATTTTTGCAAAGAGATATTGCAGATACGTTGTCTATACTTAGCACCAATTCTTCTGTTTCTTGGTTTGACAAATCACCAAGTAACCTTGCTAACCACACACCTTGAGAGGCTGCAGTCGATGCTGCAATATACTCCGCTTCACAGGATGATTTTGCCACACACCCTTGCTTTTGTGACAGCCAGCTTACTATATTTTTCCCATGGAAGAATACAACACCAGAAGTACTTTTACGATCATCTATACTTCCTCCATGATCACTATCACTATAGCTGACGTGGGCATTACCCTTCGGGTAACCACTATTGCTCTACCCTATACGGCCCAGGTGGAAGCCCATGAAGGTACTCGAAGACAAGATGGGCCGCTAGGACGGTGCGGTGAAAGATTACTTGAAGTACAAGACACGGAAAGAGCCGAAGAAGGAAAGATTAGAGATAGATCTATTGTAAACCTACTCGTACTCGATTAAACCTCTCGGGACCCGGCCACCTATATAAAGGCCAGGAGAGGGGCTATCGAGGACACAACCAATCCGAGCGATCTTAGCCAACGGGAGCTTAGAACTAGGTTACCCTAGCGATTAGCTATCTCGACGAGATCACAGCCGAACTATTCGGCACCCCATTGTAACACTATTTTCTTCATAATCAAGAACAGACAAGCAGGACGTAAGGGTTTTACCTCATCGAGGGCCCCGAACCTGGGTAAATCGCTCCCCCCGTTTGTCTGTATACCGATGCCTCGTATCAGCTTGCAGGATTCCATCAACCTAAGTCCCAATCGGAGGACATTATCGAGGAACACCCCCGACAATTGGCGCCGTCTGTGGGAAACCTGCAGGCACCAGATCAGTCATCGGCAGATCTGATCATGTCGTCGACATCTTCATCGGCCCCGCCATCACCAGCTCTGGGAAGTCCGATCCGATTCGGCTCCTACGAGTTTACCCCGCATAGCGATTCTTCTCGCTCGAACTTCTCAGATCTGCAGGGAAACATGGAGATGACCATCGGCAGCGTCCACTACAACGTCAACGCGGAGGGAATCCTCCAGCTGCTAGAGTCACCCACCTCCGGATCAATGAGTCCTAGTGCGTCGTCATCGTCCGATCTATTGGCTGGCCTGGCAGAGTCGATGGGCTTGCCCGCGCCTTCGGCTCCCCGTTCACCATCCTCAATGTCGGTGGGATCTGACGAACCCATGACTTCAGAACTAACCTCCTACTACTGCTCAAACTGCGACGGCAGGCACGGTTTGGGATCAAGCGACACACCGTTCATCTGCAATGCCCGATACTCGTCAGGAGAAGACAGCGTCGGCAGCATCATCCCGAGAACCACCCGAAGAACAGCACACCATTAGGTCTACGTCGCCAACAACACAGGAAATACAAGGCACGGAGGAGACGGAGACCGCACGCCTCGTTCCAGCAGAAGGGCGAGCTTCGAAAATAGCGCTAGTAATCGCGACAGCGACTACACCATCGCGGACGAAGAGTGGGCTGCGGCTAGGACAGCCGTGCTCAACAACACCCCGCTCCCTGCAGGAACCTCGGTTGGAACCCTAAATGCATACCGCTCTATACTAGAGAAAAACCGGGAGCACCTGTCGAGAGAGCAAGCCACGCTCGAGAGACAACTATCCGCGGCAGAACGATCCAGCAAGCGGCGGAGAGCTTCACAAGGAAGCGCTCCCCGAAGTTCTCTTGGGGCGGGAAAACATCGATCAAGGATATCCAGGCTCTCAGAAGACGATGCCAGAGAAATAACGTCGAATCTGACCAAGTCTTTCATGACCACGGATACTGCAGGCATGCCACGGCCGAAGAACGTAGCGGGAGCAACAGCCAATCTCGCCGCGTACCTCATCAACCAACGCCCCGAAGGATCCATGGCGCAAGCTCATCGCGGTGCCCTAGAAAGCCTCGCCATATTGGGAAACAACCTAGTCCCGCAGAAGGAGAAAACCACGGCATAGGCCAGTGGTTCGAAACATCGGGCGAGAGATGCTCGGGATGAAATCACCCAGAGCCGAATCGATAAAGCAAGACGACGACGCGCCGCCAGGAAGGATGACGACAACGATTCCTCAGACGAGGATCAAGAGTACGATGGTGAACTAAGGGGAGCCGATTGCTTGAGTTACAAAATCCGCGAGTCGATGCCACCCAAAAAATTCAAGCCTACTCCCACTGACGCTGCCAAGTATGACAGGCAGCAGGAACCAAGATCCTGGATAGACGATTACTTGCAGACTGTGATTCTGCACAAAGGGAACCAGATAGCAGCAATGCAGTGCCTACAGCTCTACTTAAAGGACTCGGCACGGGCCTGGTTAAGAGGACTGCCGAAAGGTTCTATCAAGTCATGTGACGACCTGGTAGATGCCTTCGTTGCTAACTTCCAGGCAACATATAAAAGACCTGTCGGGATCGAGGAGTTACGCAACTGCCAGCAAAAGCAGAAGGAGTCGATGCGCTCTTACATAGGGAGGTTTACCAAACTCCTAAACGCTGCCGAAGATGTATCTGTAGACAGAGCAATCGACGCTTTCAGCGATGGCGTCCGGCGCGAAAGTTACATAGAAGAACTTGGACGCAAAAAGCCAAAAACCATCACCAAGCTGATGGAAATCGCCAACAGTTGGGCTGATGGCGAGGACAACGTGCGAAGACCACGACAGCGCAGTGATAACGAAGACGATGACCAGCCAAAACACGACTCGGGTAGCCGAAGGGATCGGAACAAAAGGAGGAAAAATCGCAACTACGACGACAGCAATCTGGTAGCCGCAGGATACTCCGACCGACATGATGATCGGTATGATGAAAGAAGAGATGATCGACAAGATGGCAACCGAAACAACTCTGGAAACCGCGGCAATTATAAACCACGACAACAGAGGGCTCCCGAGTTACCCTATGCTGAACAGATCAACGCCTCCTGTTACTTGCACTCGTATGTCGACTCCAAGGACGGCAAAACGAAGTCAAGTCACCTTCTCAGGGATTGTCGACAGTTCCTTGACATGCATAAACTCATCCAGCGATCGGGACGACAGAACCGTTACCACCTCCTCCTCCACCTCCACCACAGGCACCAAGTCCGAGCAGGCCCAACCTCATCAACCCAACGAGACATTCCCACCACCACGTGGGCGGATGAGCATGATCCACAAGACAAGGCGTCTCGAGAAGAGAGATGAAGAAGCTCACTCGAGAAATTAATCTGGCCAAAAGCATCATGGCAAACATCCCTGAGTATGTCGAGTGGTCCTCTCAGAACATTACGTTCAGTCGAGCAGACCACCCGATGACCATACCAAAACCAGGACATGCTGCCCTGGTAGTTGAGGCACAGATAGGGGGATTCAAGATGAGCAAAGTCTTTATGGATGGGGGAAGTGAGTTAAACCTGATTTTCGTCGACACGATTAAGAGTATGGGGATCACCATGGGAATGCTGGAAGAGACAGACACCTGCTTCCATGGGATTTTGCCAACTGAACCAGGTTATTCCCTTGGAAGAATTTATCTGAACGTTGTCTTCGGCAGATCCGACAATTTCAGGAAGGAAAAGATCGAGTTTGAGGTAGTGAACTGGGAGTCACAGTATCACGCCATACTCGGGAGACCAGCCTACGCCAAGTTCATGGCCGTGCCGCACTATGCTTATCTCAAGCTGAAGATGCCTGGCAACAAAGGGACAAACATCACAGTCCATGGAAGTTTTTCGCGCTCCGACAGTTGCGACCGCGATTTCCAGAGGATCGCGGCGAAGTTTGGGAGAAAGCAAGAATTTATTAAGCCTCCACCTAAGTTGTTGCTGCGTGAAATCAAGGAAGAAAAGGATGACAGGGGAAGCAAAAAGAAGACAGCCGACCTTGCTCTTAAAGCCTCGACAGCAGAAGCCTCAGCAGCAGGAGCTTTGGCAACAAAAGCTTCGGCAGTCAAAGGTTCGGCAGTTGATGATGCAGAAGACATAGAAAACAGCAAGACACTGGCAGTCACTGCTCAAACCCCTGGTGAAATCAACAACGCCGCGGCTACTCCTAACATGGTGAAGAAGCCAGAGGAAGAAAAGAACCCCTTCCTTGCTTAAGCAGTTTATCAGCATTTATTTTTGTTTTCCTTTAGTATAAACAGGGCTTTCCCTTTCGCCCTCCAGCATTGTGCTTACCTTATCAATAAGAACTTAAGCTTCAATTTTTTGTTAAGCATTGCAGTGATCACAAACTTCTAAGCCCCATCACTATACAAACATAGTACAGGGCGGAAGATCCAGCTCCAGAAAGCCTCTACGAGCGCTGGAAAGACGTTCACCCTTCCCTCTGCTATAGATGCCTCTACGAGTGCCGTAAATAGCAAGAGTTTGGAAATACACACAAACAACAACCCACGTTCGATATTTCACTTATGGAAATATCAAGGAACAACGGGCTCATCGGCAGAATCACTACACCCGAAATATTTGGGAGTGCCTGTCGAAATTTAAAACGGTTGAAAGCAAAGTTGCGCATACAACAGGTTTAGCAAGACCTGCAACACGAGCTGATCACTCACATGATTTGCTAAAACAGCCAATATACATACATTTAAAAACGAGCAACCAAGATTCGCTCCAAATTGAAACTTGCCAACGGCAATAACGTGGTAAAAGTACATACGCATGTATCTACCGAATGAAAAGGCGTCATCTACACGCTTCGATGAAGTTGTCAAACTATTTACAAACAGTTACTAAAACCCTGAGATCACCCTTGCGGAGTTTCTTTTTCTTCAGGTACCTTTGAATCTTTCTCGAGCCTGTCGACAATTATGTTCGCAGGCAACAACACCTTCGGATACAGCGCTTCCAAGTCTCCAGTAACGTTGGCAATCGAGAGTAAACCTGCTGAAGGATAACGGGCAAGTACAAGAGCAAGCGTAAACTTGGCTCCTGCAAAAACTTGCGCGCGCACCCAGTCCCGGATCTTCCTGGCGTTACCAAACTCCGACATTAACGCAAGAAGCGTGGGGGGAACTGCGTTCAAAGGAAACATCGTCTTCCAAACCACCCTCATGGCTCTATAGAACTTGTCGAAGAAATGGTGGACCTGTTGGACTCGATCCTGAAACCGTGCGACAGCCGATGCCTTCGAGTTCTCTCGCCAGAAAATTTCCTCGGCTGAGGATAACTCAACCAAGGCATTCACACGCTCGTGAATCCGTTTGCTCTCTTCCGCACGATTCAGAGCTATGACTGATAAAGAAGCAGAAGAAGATCAGAGAAAACGCTATCAACCAAAGGGTAAAGAGATTAAAGGACTCACAGTTCAAGCTCTCGGTAGCCTTATGCAGCTCAGTAAGAGCATACCGCTCCACGTCGGTGATACGTCTCCAACGTATCGATAATTTCTTATGTTCCATGCTACTTTATTGATGATACCTACATGTTTTATGCACATTATATGTCGTATTTACGCATTTTCTGGAACTAACCTATTAACAAGATGCCGAAGAGCCGATTCTTGTTTTCTCGCTGTTTTTGGTTTCAGAAATCCTAGTAAGGAAATATTCTCGGAATTGGACGAAATCACCGCCAGGGGTCCTATTTTTGCACGGAGCTTCCAGAAGACCGAAGAGGGAAGGAAGTGGGGCCACGAGGTGGCCACACCATAGGGCGGCGCGGCCCGGGCCCCGGCCGCGCCGGCCCGTGGTGTGGGCCCCTCGCGCCGCCTCCCGACCTACCCTTTCGCCTACTTAAAGCCTCCGTCGCGAAACCCCCGCACCGAGAGCCACGATACGGAAAAAAACCTTCCGGAGACGCCGCCGCCGCGAATCCCATCTCGGGGGATTCGGGAGATCGCCTCGGCACCCTGCCGGAGAGGGGATTCATCTCCCGGAGGACTCTTCATCGCCATGATCGCCTCCGGAGTGATGAGTGAGTAGTTCACCCCTGGACCATGGGTCCATAGCAGTAGCTAGATGGCCGTCTTCTCCTAATTGTGCTTCATTGTTGGATCTTGTGAGCTGCCTAACATGATCAAGATCATCTATCTGTAATTCTATATGTTGTGTTTGTCGGGATCCGATGGATAGAGAATACTATGTTATGGTGATTATCAATCTATTGTTTATGTGTTGTTTATGATCTTGCATGCTCTCCGTTATTAGTAGAGGCTCGGCCAAGTTTGTACTCTTAACTCCAAGAGGGAGTATTTATGCTCGATAGTGGGTTCATGCCTTCATTGACACTCAGGACGGTGACGGAAAGTTCTAAGGTTGTGATGTGCTCGTTGCCACTAGGGATAAAACATTGATTCTATGTCTAAGGATGTAGTTGTCGATTACATTACGCACCATACTTAATGCAATTGTCCGTTGCTTTGCAACTTAATGCGAATGGGGTTCGGATGATAATCGAAGGTGGACTTTTTAGGCATAGATGCAGTTGGATGGCGGTCTATGTACTTTGTCGTAATGCCCAATTAAATCTCACTATATTTATCATATCATGTATATGCATTGTTATGCCCTTCTCTATTTGTCAATTGCCCGATCGTAATTTGTTCACCCAACATGCTTTTATCTTATGGGAGAGACACCTCTAGTGAACTGTGGACCCCGGTCCTATTCTTTACATAGCATACAATCTACTGCAATTGTGTTTTACTATTTTCTTGCAAACAATCATCTTCCACTCGATACGCTTAATCCTTTGTTACGAGCAAGCCGGTGAGATTGACAACCTCACTCGTTTCGTTGGGGCAAAGTACTTTGGTTTTGTTGTGCAGATTCCACGTTGGCGCCGGAATCCCTGTTGTTGCGCCGCATCACATTTCGCCACCATCAACCTTCAACGTGCTTCTTGGCTCCTCCTGGTTCGATTAAACCTTGGTTTCTTTCTCAGGGAAAACTTGCTACTGTGCGCATCATACCTTCCTCTTGGGGTTCCCAACGAACGTGTGAGTTACACGCCATCAAGCTCTTTTTCCGGCGCCGTTGCCGGGAGATCAAGACACGCTGCAAGGGGAGTCTCCACTTCTCAATCTCTTTACTTTGTTTTTGTCTTGCTTTATTTTATTTACTACTTTGTTTGCTGCACCTAAACAAAACACAAAAAAATTAGTTGCTAGTTTTACTTTATTTACTGTCTTGCTCTCTATATCAAAAACACAAAAAATTAGTTACTTGTCTTTACTTTGTTTGCCTAGTTTACTTTTTGCTTATTTCATCATGCTTAATCCTAAGTTTACTTTGGAAGAGATACCGGTAGGACGAGGGTGTATCATTGGAAGAGATAATATAGAAGAATTTTTCACCCATGTTAGTATGGATGAAGATTTTGAAGATATACCATTATTAAAAACTGCTCCTACTTATGAAAGTGCTTCTGCCTGTTTGATACACATTTTAGAAACTAGATTTGTTAATCTCAATCCCATAATACAACATATGTTTCTTACACTTTCGGATATGGAGATGGGGGGAAAGAGAAATTTTGTTTTAAAAGTCCTTGTTAGAGAATTTGAGGATATAGTTAAAGAAGCTAGAAAAGTTTTTATTAAGCATAAGAGGCTTGGTTTCTTTCCTAATTTTAAACAAATACTTGAAAAGATGGATATGGAGAGAGTAAAGTACACTAATGATATTAATGATGGTGGGGAGGTTAAGACAACAATACCTTGTAAACTCCTAGGAATGCATGAAGCTCTAGAAAATAACTATGGTTGGCTTGTTCCTGAAAATTTGTTTGATGAGAATAGTAAGCCTAAGAATAATGAAAAAGGAGCCTCTGAAACTTACATAGACGAGATAACATGCATTGTTGAGAAAACTCCCAATACCCTGGTTATGATGTTGATGCTTCATCTCTTGATAATACTTGATTTGCACTTTCTGCGCCTAGCTGAAAGGCGTTAAAGAAAAGCGCTTATGGGAGACAACCCATGTTTTTACTACAGCAATTTTTTGTTTTGTTGAGTCTTGGAAGTTGTTTACTACTGTAGCAACCTCTCCTTATCATGTTTTTGTGCCAAGTAAAGTTTCTATGTCAAAGTTGATGTTATATTTGGGATCGCTGCGCAGAAACAGCATTGCTGTCTGTCACGAATCTGGGCACAGGCCTCTGTAGAAAATTCGAAAAAATCTGTCAATTTACGAGCGTGATCCTCAGATATGTATGCAACTTTCATTAGTTTTGAGTTTTTCCATTTGAGCAAGTCTGGTGCCATCTTTAAATTCGTCTTTACGGACTGTTCTGTTTTTGACAGATTCTGCCTTTTATTTCGCATTGCCTCTTTTGCTATGTTGGATTTATTTCTTTGATCCATTAATGTCCAGTAGCTTTATGCAATGTACAGAAGTGTAAAGAATGTTTGTGTCACCTCTGAATATGTGAATTATTAATTGTGCACTAACCCTCTAATGAGTTTGCTTGAAGTTTGGTGTGAAGAAAGTTTTCAAGGGTCAAGAGAGGAGAATGATATACTATGATCAAGAGGAGTGAAAGCTCTAAGCTTGGGGATGCCCCCGTGGTTCACCCCTGCATATTCTAAGAAGACTCAAGCGTCTAAGCTTGGGGATGCCCAAGGCATCCCCTTCTTCATCGACAACATCATCAGGTTCCTCCCCTAAAACTATATTTTTATTCAATCACATCTTGTGTTCTTTACTTGGAGCGTCGGTTTGTTTTTGTTTTCGTTTTTGTTTGAATAAAATGGATCCTAGCATTCACTTTGTGGGAGAGAGACACGCTCCTCTGTTGCATATGGACAAATATGTCCTTAGGCTTTACTCATAATGTTCAAGGCGAAGTTTCTTCTTCGTTAAATTGTTATATGGTTGGAATTGGAAAATGCTACATGTAGTAATTCTAAAATGTCTTGGATAATGTGATACTTGGCAATTGTTGTGCTCATGTTTAAGCTGTTGCATCATATGCTTTGCACCCATTAATGAAGAAATACATAGAGCTTGCTAAAATTTGATTTGCATATTTGGTCTCTCTAAGGTCTAGATAATATCTAGTATTGAGTTTTGAACAACAAGGAAGACGGTGTAGAGTCTTATAATGTTTACAATATGTCTTTTATGTGGGTTTTGCTGCACCTGTTCATCCTTGAGTTTGCTTCAAATAACCTTGCTAGCCTAAACCTTGTATCGAGAGGGAATACTTCTCATGCATCCAAAATCCTTGAGCCAACCACTATGCCATTTGTGTCCACCATACCTACCTACTACATGGTATTTCTCCGCCATTCCAAAGTAAATTGCTTGAGTGCTACCTTTAAAATTCCATCATTCACCTTTGCAATATATAGCTCATGGGACAAAATAGCCTTAAAAACTATCGTAGTATTGAATATGAACTTATGCACTTTATCTTTTATTAAGTTGCTTGTTGTGCGATAACCATGCTTCTGGGGAACGCCATCAACTATTGTTGAATATCATGTGAGTTGCTATGCATGTCCGTATTGTCTGAAGGATCTATCACCTTAGTGGTTGGAGCATGCAAAATTGTTAGAGAAGAACATTGGGCCGCTAACTAAAGCCATGAATCATGGTTGAAGTTTCAGTTTTGGACATATATCCTCAATCTCATATGAGAATAATAATCATTGCTACATGCTTATGCATTTAAGAGGAGTCCATTATCTGTTGTCCATGTTGTCCCGGTATGGATGTCTAAGTTGAGAATAATCAAAAGCGAGAAATCCAAACTGCGAGCATTCTCCTTAGACCTTTGTACATGCGGCATGGAGGTACCCCTTTGTGACACCTGGTTGAAACATGGCATGCAAAGATCCGGTAGTCCAAGCTAAGTAGGACGAGGTGCGGGCACTATTAGTATACTATGCATGAGGCTTGCAACTTGTAAGATATAATTTACATAACTCATATGCTTTATTACTACCGTTGACAAAATTGTTTCATGTTTTCAAAATAAAAGCTCTAGCACAAATACGAGCAATCGATGCTTTCCTCTTTGAAGGACCATTCTTTTACTTTTATTGTTGAGTCAGTTTACCTATCTCCCTCCACCTTAAGAAGCAAACACTTGTGTGAACTGTGCATTGATTCCTACATACTTGCATATTGCACTTGTTATATTACTTTATGTTGACAATATCCATGAGATATACATGTTATAAGTTGAAAGCAACCGCTGAAACTTAATCTTCCTTTGTGTTGCTTCAACACCTTTATTTTGATTTATTGCTTTATGAGTTAACTCTTATGCAAGACTTATTGATGCTTGTCTTGAAGTACTATTCATGAAAAGTCTTTGCTTTATGATTCACTTGTTTACTCATGTCATTACCTTTGTTTTGATCGCTGCATTCATTACATATGTTTACAAATAGTATGATCAAGATTATGATGGCATGTCACTTCCGAAATTATCTTTGTTATCGTTTTACCTGCTCGGGACGAGCAGAACTAAGCTTGGGGATGCTGATACGTCTCCAACGTATCGATAATTTCTTATGTTCCATGCTACTTTATTGATGATACCTACATGTTTTATGCACATTATATGTCGTATTTACGCATTTTCTCGGAACTAACCTATTAACAAGATGCTTGAAGAGCCGATTCTTGTTTTCTCGCTGTTTTTGGTTTCAGAAATCCTAGTAAGGAAATATTCTCGGAATTGGACGAAATCACCGCCCAGGGTCCTATTTTTGCACGGAGCTTCCAGAAGACCGAAGAGGGAAGGAAGTGGGGCCACGAGGTGGCCACACCATAGGGCGGCGCGGCCCAGGCCCTGGCCGCGCCGGCCTGTGGTGTGGGCCCCTCGCGCCGCCTCCTGACCTACCCTTTCGCCTACTTAAAGCCTCCGTCGCGAAACCCCCAGTACCGAGAGCCACGATACGGAAAACCTTCCAGAGACGCCGCCGCGAATCCCATCTCGGGGGATTCAGGAGATCGCCTCCGGCACCCTGCCGGAGAGGGGATTCATCTCCCGGAGGACTCTTCATCGCCATAATCGCCTCCCGGAGTGATGAGTGAGTAGTTCACCCCTGGACCATGGGTCCATAGCGGTAGCTAGATGGTCTTCTTCTCCTAATTGTGCTTCATTGTTGGATCTTGTGAGCTGCCTAACATGATCAAGATCATCTATCTCGTAATTCTATATGTTGTGTTTGTCGGGATCCGATGGATAGAGAATACTATGTTATGGTGATTATCAATCTATTGTTTATGTGTTGTTTATGATCTTGCATGCTCTCCGTTATTAGTAGAGGCTCGGCCAAGTTTGTACTCTTAACTCCAAGAGGGAGTATTTATGCTCGATAGTGGGTTCATGCCTTCATTGACTCCTGGAACAAGTGATGAAAAGTTCTAAGGTTGTGATGTGATGTTGCCACTAGGGATAAAACATTGATTCTATGTCTAAGGATGTAGTTGTCGATTACATTACGCACCATACTTAATGCAATTGTCCGTTGCTTTGCAACTTAATACCGAATGGGGTTCGGATGATAACTCTGAAGGTGGACTTTTTAGGCATAGATGCGGTTGGATGGCGGTCTATGTACTTTGTCGTAATGCCCAATTAAATCTCACTATATTTATCATATCATGTATATGCATTGTTATGCCCTTCTCTATTTGTCAATTGCCCGACTGTAATTTGTTCACCCAACATGCTTTTATCTTATGGGAGAGACACCTCTAGTGAACTGTGGACCCCGGTCCTATTCTTTACATAGCATACAATCTACTGCAATTGTGTTTTACTATTTTCTTGCAAACAATCATCTTCCACTCGATACGCTTAATCCTTTGTTACGGTAAGCCGGTGAGATTGACAACCTCACTCGTTTCGTTGGGGCAAAGTACTTTGGTTTTGTTGTGCGGATTCCACGTTGGCGCCGGAATCCCTGTTGTTGCGCCGCATCACATTTCGCCACCATCAACCTTCAACGTGCTTCTTGGCTCCTCCTGGTTCGATTAAACCTTGGTTTCTTTCTGAGGGAAAACTTGCTACTGTGCGCATCATACCTTCCTCTTGGGGTTCCCAACGAACGTGTGAGTTACACGCCATCAGTCGGCTGCAGTCTCGCTCTTCTTATTGATAATTGCGGCCAGAGCATAAGTGCTGCGCAGGTCTTTCTCCATCTGGGTGATCCGATCCTTCATCCGTTGGATCCGATCATTTTCGGGAACAACACCAGAGGAGTCATCAACAAACGAGGGCACTGGGAAAACCTGCAGGCAACAGTGTTAAAGAGGATAATATGGTCAAATTAGACATTCAGCAAAACTCCCATCGGGAGAGGTATAAGCAATCCCTATCAGGAGAAGCACAAGTGAAGATATTACGTTAAAAACATGCTGGCAACATTGCCGGCATAATATTCATTACAAACTTAAAGTCCTTGCAGCAGAATAATGTTTCATGCTAGCCCAAGGGTGAAAATGTTACAACAATCAAGGAGCCTGAGTCTGGGTCGACAGGCTAGGGCCAACCGATGTTTTTCTCGAGACTAAATCAAGGAGCTGGCGAGCACAAGTACGGGCAGACGCCGTAAAAGTGCTCAGATCAATAGATCGCCCATCTTTTCCTTTCGGCAGCTCCTTAGTCATTTCTTCAATGTCAGCCTTAAAGCCGTAACCCATCATAAGTTGGAAGGCAAGTAGGGCGCCATAGGTACGCGAGGTACGCTTGAATACCTCAATGACCTCCTTGGTGTCGACTGCGAAAGCATCAATTAGCTGCCCCAGAGTCTTCTCCTGCGTGGCCTTGGGGAATATCATCGAATGCATCCGCGCCAGAGCACCCTTTCCCTTGTCAAGGAGCCCCCGGGTGAGTTGGTGAGCGGCGAGAACCGTCGACACACCGTTTGCCGGGGAGTTGCTCGGAATTTTATCCAAGGCAGTAGCAGGGATGTCGGCAGCTTCTGCAAGTGGTCAAAAGAAATCGTTGACGAAGAAGCAGATCCATAAAAAAAGAAAAGAAGTAATAATCTACGTGGGACGTAGGAACTTACCAAGTAAGGCCAAGGCAGATTGGCGGAGGAGTTCATCTTTTTCTGCCGTCCGAGCTTCCTCCTCCTTCAGCCGCTCCTTTAGCTTGTTTAGCTCTTCTTTCAGGGAGTCGACCTCCTGGCGAGCTATGGCGGCCTTTTTGATGGCACCTTCCAACTTTGAAGAGGAAGACTTAGCCTCCTCCTGCAGCCGAATCTTGTCCGCCTCTAGAGAGGTGAATTGAGAGGCGAAGGCCTCTAAAGAGGATATCACACCTCGCAGATCCTTGAAAAAAGGAAATGTTTGACAAGGATCGTTAAGCAAAGACATGTTTTGAAAGGTTCTTGTTAGATTCAGCAAAGACTTACAGAAGGAGGAGCTGCAGCAGCAGCATCTTTCCCTTTGGAAAGGGAGGAGGCTTTCGATGCTTGCATCACGGGAGCCGCTTTAAGAGCCGAAGCTTCGGAAGCTGCGGCAGCCGGTGAAACAGCATCAGATCTGGCCTTTTTGGGCGGAGGCTCAATGAAAGTATCATCACTACAAGGAAGATTCGATTAATCAAGATTATCAGAAGAATTTGAAAAAGTCAAGAAAGTTGAAAATAGTAAGAAGAAAAGCACTTACAAATCAAGGAGGTCATCTTCGTCGGCAAAACCGCCGATTGATCTCTTCATAGGAGAAGCCCTGGTCTCCTCCGCAGCTGCATCAACAAAGGCATTGTGATCAGCGTCGTCATTGCGCACTGATCCTCTCTGTGTCGCAAGTATCACCTAGGCGATGGGGGAGATTGGCATGGGCAGTTTCAGAATCTATCGGGTCATCAGGCTCGTTGAATGGGCTTGTGTGTTCAATAGTACGAAAGTCAACAGGCTCTGAAGAGCCTCTTCCTTCGGAAGTGTCATTTGGCAAGTTATGAAAATCCTCGGAGGCTGCGAAGGTCTGTCGAAAGGAAAAGTAAATGAGGATAACAGTAATATATGTCGGTAACAGCATACCAAGAGTTTAAGGGGGAAATTACCTCTGGTGCTGGATGATCAGCATCGAAAGGAATATATGGAGATATCAGCGGGATCGAATCCTCTTGACTAAAGGAAGTGAGGCGACGGACTTCATCAAGCAGTTATTTTTCCGATAATTCGGCAGCATTGATTCTAGTTTCATCTTTGGGACCTGAGTATAACCACATTGGGCGAACCCTAGCCATGATTGGTTGGACTCGACGTTTCAGAAACACTGCCGCTACTTCTGTACCGACCATGGTTTGCCCATCAGCCTCCTTGATCCGAAGGAATCTGGCAAATAATTCATCGGTCTCTGTTTTTTCGTCGGGAGAGAGAGCATTTTTCCGAGAATTCTTAGGCTTGGCCTCAAGGACGTCGACGAAGCGAGGGAGCTGGCATTCGGGTGATGGAGAATCCTTGATGTAGAACCACTTCAATCTCCACCCTTGTACGGACTCTCTCATCGGGAAATTGAAGTAATTAACATCTGAACGAGCTACGAATCCTACTCCTCCGGTGACAAAAGATCCATTGCTACTGCTGTATCTCTTCACATAAAAGATCTTCTTCCACAAACCAAAGTGGGGCTCAACGCCCAGATATGCTTCGCAGAGGGTAATGAACACAGCAACGTGAAGAATCGAGTTGGGAGTGAGTTGCCACAGTTGGATTTCGTAAGTTCGCAGGAGATAGAGGAGGAATTCGAACAGGAAGGGAAAGGCCTCGGTACAAGAACGACAGGAACATCACGGTAAAGCCGGCAGGAGGGTTAGGTCGAGAAATCGCACCTGGAAAGATTACGTTCCCCTCATCGGAGGAGATCAGTCCCAGGGTTCGGGACCTTTTTTCGTCACGCTTGGTGACGGTCGAGGCTGTCCAATCACCAGGCTTGGCTGATGAACTTGGTGGCGCCGGCGGCGCCGGAGCTGGAGGAGGAGCATTGGGGGCGACCTCCTTCGCAAGAATCGAAGAAGATCTGGCGGCGGCGCCGACGCTCGTGGAGCTGGCGGTGGCACTAGGGATTTTCTTCTTCACCATTGCGAGATCTGAACGAATCGGAAAGACAGTGGTGGCGGCGCGAGCTCCAGTTGCGAACAAGAAGAGCAAGAACGACGAAGAAGAAGAATGGAGGAGAATAAAAGGGATTTTTTTATCTCTTAAGGAACTTAAGGAAGGCTTTGTGTTGTTAAATGGGCCTTTCCCCAGTTAATGATCGCGGAAATCGAGGAGGTGCCTTGTTAACCGTGTAAAGAGGAGCAGGAATCGCTTGAAAACAAGGCTGGCAGGTCGTGTCTTATCAGTCAGAATCAAGGGGACAGAAAAACGTCATCAATGACGTCATGGAGAATGATTGCATACGAAGGGATAAGAAAAGATCGGGTGATCGACTTGAGCCTATGCGCGGATTGCAAGCATCCGCACTTAGGCTCGGGGGCTACTCCCATCGGGAGCGCTGTCGCGCACCCGATAAAATGAGGACTCGAAGGAAATAATTGACTCAAGTCCGCGCCCGGGCGTAATACGCCCGCGCCCGGACTCGGGGGCTACTCCCATCAGGAGCGCTGGATGCGCACCCGACAGAACTTTTTTTTGAACTCCAGGATCATGCCCGGGGACTTGATTCTGTGTAGGGTAACATTGTTTTGCCATCGGCAGTTAACCAACAAAAGTTGGGCATGTTATTCGGTATCCCTTGCATAAAGAAAATATATCGGATGCACTACAAGAGGCTTGCAGGAAAAGTTTCGGCAGAAGAAGATATTCGAGTGGTACAACTTGAGTCTACGCACGGATTGCGAGCATCCGTACCTAGACTCGGGGGCTACTCCCATCGGGAGCGCTGACGTGCACCCGATAGAAGACAGAAGAAATGCAAGAACGATCAAGGAAAAGGAGTTCGGAAGAAGACATGCTTCAGTCTGTACCCGAACTATGTTCGGCTAGACACTTGGGGGCTACTGACGTGGGCATTACCCTTCGGGTAACCACTATTGCTCTACCCTATACGGCCCAGGTGGAAGCCCATGAAGGTACTCGAAGACAAGATGGGCCGCTAGGACGGTGCGGTGAAAGATTACTTGAAGTACAAGACACGGAAAGAGCCGAAGAAGGAAAGATTAGAGATAGATCTATTGTAAACCTACTCGTACTCGATTAAACCTCTCGGGACCTGGCCACCTATATAAAGGCCGGGAGAGGGGCTATCGAGGACACAACCAATCCGAGCGATCTTAGCCAACGGGAGCTTAGAACTAGGTTACCCTAGCGATTAGCTATCTCGACGAGATCACAGCCGAACTATTCGGCACCCCATTGTAACACTATTTTCTTCATAATCAAGAACGGACAAGCGGGACGTAAGGGTTTTACCTCATCGAGGGCCCCGAACCTGGGTAAATCGCTCCCCCCATTTGTCTGTATACCGATGCCTCGTATCAGCTTGCAGGATTCCATCAACCCTAAGTCCCAATCGGAGGACATTGTCGAGGAACACCCCCGACAATAGCCGTGCAGCTTCACCTCTCCTCTTTCATCTCTTGAGTACACACAACCAAAATTTGTGGTCCCTTTTATATATCGAAGTATATGCTTTACTGCATTCATGTGCTCAGTTGTGGGTGCTTCCATAAAACGACTCACAATTCCAACTGAATAAGCCAAATCAGGTCTTGTATTTACCAAGTACCTTAGGCACCCAACTATGCTTCTATATTCAGTTGCATCAACTTTAGGAGATTCACTCCTTTTACTCAGTTTCAAACGAGGTTCCATATGCACCTGTGATAGATTGCAATCCTCCATTCCACATTTTTCAAGAATCCTCTTTGCATAAGCCTCCTGACATAGTGTGATAACACCCGGTTTCTGCTACACCTCAATGCCAAGATAATAGCTAAGCAGTCCCAAGTCACTCATCTTGAACAACTCTTTCATTTGTGTCTTGAATTTTGCAACTTCACCTTCATTAGCACCTGTTATTAGCAAGTCGTCAACGTAGACACCAACAAGGAGACGTTTCGTCCCTCTTCCTCGCTTGTACATATCATGCTCAAGTGGACACCTTTTAAACCCAATTGATATAAGGGTTCGATCTAGCTTCATATTCCAAGCACGCGGTGCTTTCTTCAGACCATACAAGGCTTTTTTCAATCTCAACACCTTGTGTTCTGCTCCTTCTTTAATGTAACCAGGTGGCTGCTTGACATAAACTTCCTCTTCTAATTCGCCATTAAGAAACGCAGTCTTCACATCCATATGGTGCAATTTCCACGCCTCCTGTACTGCAAGTGCCATTACCAACCTGACTGATTGCATTCTTGCAACTGGAGCAAAAACCTCATCAAAATCAATTCCTTGCTCTTGTACATATCCTTTTGTAACTAGCCTCGCTTTGTGCTTGATCACTTTCCCATCAGCATCTTTCTTTAGCTTATATACCCACTTGAGCCCAATTGCTTTGTGTCCTTTGGGAAGATCAACGAGATCCCATGTCTCGTTTTCTCTTATTGATCCCAATTCATCATCCATCGCACGACGCCAACTACCAACAGTATTGGCTTCTTCAAACTTAGCCAGTTCTTCATCTTCAGCCAGAAGACATCGACCTCTTCCTTGTCCTCCTCTCTTCACATGGACAGGATTTATCGTGCACAAGGATTCTTCTGGATACAGATCCAACACAGGCCATAGCTTCTCAGGCGTAGGTGGCCGTGTTCTTGCTGGAGGTGATGCTAGGTCCTCCGTCCTTGACGTATCTGGGCATTCTGTTCTGATTCAGATGACCCTTGCTCGCTTGTAGTCACGGCTGCCGGGCAGCATTTCCTGGCGTTTTCTCTGCCGCGGCAGAGTTTTCGCCAGTTTTTCCTGCCGTGGCAGAACTTCCAGCTCCGGGCGTGACGGGCGACCTAGGAGAGACTCCTGAGCCTCCGTCCGATCCTTCGCCATCACCACCACGTACAGTAGATGTTCCTGACTCATCACGATCTGTTGCATTCTCCGCTTGCTCAACATAGCTGTATACAACATGAAATATCTCATTAGTTTTTGGTACACTGGACTCCGCTGCATCCCAGTTCCATGGCTTGTCCTCCTCAAAGACTACGTCGCGCGTGACGCATACCCGCTTAGTAGAAGGATTGTACGCACGGTATGCCTTTGAACCAGACTCATAACCAATCATGATCATAGGCGTGCTGCGGTCAGCTAGCTTGCTTGTGTGTCCTCCCACTGTTTTAACATGTGCAATGCAACCAAACGTGCGGAGATGAGCAACATTCGGCTTGTGCCCACACCATGCCTTGTATGGTGTCATGCCAACAACACTTTTAGTTTGTGCCCTATTGAGAAGATATACTGCCGTCACCACAGCCTCTCCCCAAAATCTTCCAGGAACTCCTTTGCTTTTCATCATGCTTTGCGCCATAGCTACAACAGTTTGATTTCTGCGTTCCACTACTCCATTTTGATGTGGAGAATATGGGGCAGTTAAGAACCGCTTGATGCCATGAGCTTCACAAAATGAATTGAACTCATTTGAGGTGAACTCACCCTCCCGATCTGTACGAGATCTGTACGAAACGCCTTCAGCTTTGCTTCTACTTCGACCTCTGCTGCAAGCTTGATTTTCTTGAATGCATCAAGTGCTTGATCTTTTGACTTTATCAGCACAATCCACATATACCCGCTGAAGTCATCTACCACAAGCAGAAAATACTTATTTCCTGCCGGAGTCGCTGGTGTGATCGGACCACATAAGTCACCATGCACGAGTTCTAACACCTTACTTGTTGTAAACATAGCTTCTCGAGGAAATGGTGCTCTTCTTTGCTTTCCAACGAGACACCCATCACACACCTGCGGTGCATGATCTACACTAGGTAACCCTCTCACCATGTTGTTCTGCCCAAGTTGGCGTAGTGCATGAAAATTCAGATGCCCAAAACGAGCATGCCACTTCCACGCTTCTTCCTGTATGTGTGCCATAAGACAAATAGGATCTGCATGTTCAACATTAAGGATATACATCCTATTTCTCGACCTCTTTACTTTCATCAACAGATTTCTTTGCCTGTCATACCCCCATAGGTATCCATCCTCTAGCACAATTTTGCACCCTCTCTCTTCGAGCTGACCAAGACTGATTATGTTGCTCTTGAGTTTGGGTATATAATACACATCGGCTAACACCTTGTGATGACCACGACTTGAAGAAAACAAGACTGTACCTCGTCCAGCAATTTCGACAGTTGTGCCATCGCCGAAGCGCACTGTTCCTCCTACCGTGGTATACAACTCTACAAACTGAGATTTATCCCCGGTCATATGATTACTGGCGCCGGTATCCAAGTACCATGTTCTGTTGCCGGTCTGCCCCCTCTTCCTGTCATGGAGGTATACTTTCTCTTCAACAAGAGTGACCGTTTCAGTAACTAGCGCCTCTGAAGGTGGATCACCATCCTCCCTCAGTCCAACCACTTCCATCATCAACATGTCAGCTGGTTCATCTCCCTTTACTGCAACATAGGCCTTCTCCTGAGCAGGTTTGCGACAGTCAGATTTGAAGTGTCCATAGATACCACAGTTGTGGCACTTCACCTTCCTGATGTCAAACTTTCTCCTTTGCTGTCCTGCACCATCATCCTGGCCTGCGTTGCCCTTCTTGGGTTGCTTAGGTTGAAGATTTACTTGAGCCGCCTTGCTTTTCTTCTGACAAGGCTTCCATTGCTGCTTCGTGAGCATCAGCTGCTCACCTTCCTCTGGATCATCAGAACTCATACCAACCCTAGTATCATGTGCCTTAAAACGACCAATTAAATCTTCAACCGTGAGAGTTTTCAGATCAACACACTGCTCGATCGCTGTAACAAGCTGCAGATACCATTTAGGGGCTGCACGCAAAAACCTCCGCACTACTGACACCTCATCCAACTTCTCACCATAGCCACGGATCCCATTTACAAGTGTAACAACTCAGGTAGAAAACCGATCTAGGGTTTCGTTTGCATCCATGGCAAGATTTTTGTAGCTTTTCATGAGACTTTGGCGATGCGCCTCTTTTACTCGATCATGGCCTTCGTGAAGAACCTTGATCATCGCCCATGCCTCCTTTGCCGATTTCTTTCCGGCCAGATGGGGCGTCACATCTCTTGGCACCACAGAGTAGAGGGCGGTAAGCGCTTTCCGATCTACCGTGTACTTCGCCGCCCCCTTTGCATACTCTGCGCCTCCGGGATCTACTACTTCCCAGATCTCAGCCACCTCCATGGCAACTTCCATGTTTATCGCCCAAAGGGCGTAGTCCTCACGTTCCAGGCGAGGGAACAGCTGTGCCCCCACCGTCGCCACTGCTTTCGGCGCTGCAGCCGCTGCGCTGTTTTCCCCTAGATCTCCAACGTGCTTCACCATCGCCATGACCTCCTGCTTGCTTTCTGGAGATCACGAACGTGGTACCGAGGCTCTGATACCAATTGTAGCCTTGATCGATACCTGCACATGAAGAATCACAGGAGAAAAACGCTACTCACGCACGCGGCTAGAGACACGAGATTGGATTGCAACAGGTCCGTGTCGAACCTGGGTTTTGTATTGATATTTCCGGACTTGGGTTTAGAGGGGGATTTTACATGTATATATGGGACCTGGGTAGAGTCCTTTCTTGACACGATATACCATCGTGCTTATACCCAACATGCGCGCGCGCCACAGGCTCCTCCCCCGCGACCGGAAGAGCCTTCCCCGCCGTCATCGGGTCGTCGAAGGTCACCAGTGTGCCGAAGTAGGTGCCATTCTTCCGGTGGGTCGTGCTCAGCGCTGTCGGCTTGGTAGACGCCACCGACGTCGCGTTGGCCGTATTGTTCACGCCGTTGTAGAGGATGTCGTGGTAGTAGAGCGTCATCTTCTTGCACGGCTTGTCCTCGTCGTCGGAGACTTGCCTCCTCCTGCGGCCATGGGCGGCGCCTGCAAAACCCAGCAGGAACACCGTGAACAAGACGGTCAGGGACAGCTTGGAAGATGCTGAGAGGCCTTGCATTGTGTTTCGGGTGCGCTTGAGTAAATCGATCTTGCTGAGGTGCAAAATGGGCAGCTAGCTCGTGTTGTGGTGGTGCTAAGAGCTCGAGTTGTGCATGATATATAGAGGTGCACGCATGCTTGGAACTGTGGGGCGCATGTTGAAAGAGTAGGCAGTACTGATCAGTTTAGCTGAGATATTCTAAACCTGTCTGCTTGTACTCGATCTTGTTTGTGATTGATGATTCAGTTGCTGAGAATAGGCAGGCAACTCTTTTTACCTCGGTCGTATTGGAGCAGAGAATGCGTAACCGTGCATGGTTGGTACGCCAGAATCATACAGTATATCCGGTGCAAAAGCTGTGATGTCGTCGGGACTGTGGGTGTACACCAGCGACCGAGCTTATAGCTTCCTCTCAACGATTGCGTACGTTTTTTTCCATCTTCAGCACCACCCGTCCTGCAATTTCCCTCAGCTTAGCTTTTCTGCAGGTGTGTTAAATGTCACGTGCACTGCGTACGTACTGTCTAGTATCCAAACGTATACCACACATACTCTGTTATGTCATCACTACTATCTCCCAATATATCTCACAAATTCGAGAGTACAATCAGGTTTCTCAGCGAAGGGGATCGAGATAGGAGAAAGTCTTGGGGAGGAAGTAGAGAGAGGGGAAACGGGATTCAGATTACAATAATGGTCCAAAGACGACGATAGCCGATGACTTCCTGCCTATTTGACGATCGCGGAAGATGGGCCGCCCTGGCGATCACGACTTCTTCAGGTAGCCCACTCCGGCCCGCTAACCCTTGCTGGCCTTCTCCCGGCCCGCCTTAGCCTCCTTCTTTGTTTTCCTGATGCCTCAAATGCCACATCCTTAGTCAAGTCCGTAACATTACCCTCTCCTTGGGAACCAGCTTGCCCCCAAGCTGGGTCATTCAGGAATCGTCGCTGAAGATCATCACGACTCTCCCAGGTTGCCAGATCATCAGACATATCTTTCCATCGCACAAGAACTTGGCACTCTGAGACTTGCCCTGTTCGACGCCATCTTGTCCCCAGAATCATGTCCGGTTCAGTGTGCTCTTGAAACACCTAACAGGCGTGGAGGGTCCAATCGCACGTTTCAGCTGTGAAACATGGATCACTGGGTGGATTTTGCTTGTCTCTGGCAAAGCCAATTTATATGCAACCTTTCCAACCCGGTGCAGCACCTGGAAGGGACCATAATAGCGGAAAGCGAGTTTGCGTGTACCTTGATCAGCTACAGAGGTCTGAACATAGGGTTGTAACTTGATGTAAACTCGATCTCCCACGCTAAAATCTCTTTCAGTGCGGTGCTTATCTGCCTGATTCTTCATACGTTGCTGCTGCCTCGACAGGTGTTGATGCAACAATTGTGTCATGGTCTCTCTGTTAAGGAGCCATTGCTGCAAATCTAGCACTCTGCATGATTCGACAACGTCCACTCCAAAGTGGCGTGGAGCATGACCATACAACACTTCAAAAGGAGTTTTGCCCAACACAGAGTGTAGAGTGGTATTGTACCAAAATTTAGCCAAATGAATCCACTGTAACCATTGTTTCTGACAAGAACTGACGAAGCATCTTAGGAATCCTTCCAAACATTGATTAACACGCTCCGTTTGACCGTCCGTTTCCGGGTGCCTTGCTGAACTCATACGCAACTCTGTCTGTGTGAGGCGAAACAATTCTTGCTAGAGAGTACTCGTGAACACAGGGACAATTGCCACCGACAAGGCATGCAAGCGATATACCTCCTTCACATAAGCTTGAGCAACGGGAAGAGCTGTGAATGGATGCTTCAACGGTATAAAGTGTGCATACCTTGAGAATTTATCCACCACTACCATGATGCAATCATAGCCAGAGGATTTCGGCAAACCTTTGATGAAGTCCATAGTAACCACTTGCTAGGCACCCTCAGGGACTTTAAGAGGCTCCAAAAGACGTGGATATGCCACTCGCTCTAATTTTGCCTGCTGGCAGACCGTACATGTTGCAACAAAGTTTTTGACCTGTTGTTTCATGCCAGACCAAGCAAACAGATGTTTCACTCGATGGTAAGAGGCATGGAAACCTGAATGACCACCTATGGGACTGGAATGGAGAGCATGAAGGATATCTTGTTGCAATGTGGGGTTCTGGCCAATCCAGATCTTGTTCTTATAGCGAATGATCCCCTGTATCACTTTGTAATTCCCATGGACTGCCTGCACCAACAATTTTGCGAGAAGTTGGGCTGCAGCCGGGTCCTGCAAATACCCTTGAGCTACACTAGTCAGCCAGGTGGGCTTGCATTGAGAGGTCACCAATAGTTCTTCCGTATCTGCATGAATGTGGCGAGAGAGAGCATCTGCCACCCTGTTATACACACCTTTTTTGTACACAATCTTATATGATAAGCCCAAAATCTTGGTAAGAGCCTTATGCTGCCAAGGAGTTGTAGGACGCTTGTCATCCAAGTGGATTAAGCTGCGCTGATCTATCCTGATCACGAATTCACCATGTTGCAGGTAAGACCTCCATTTGTCAATAGCAAGGAGTATGGCCAAATAATCTTTCTCATATGTAGACAAGCCCAGATGTCTAGGTCCCAAAGCCTTGCTTATAAAAGCCAAGGGGTGTCCATTATGCAACAACACAGCCCCCACACCACGGCTGCAAGCATCTGTCCCGATAAGGAATGTTTGAGAGAAATCCGGCAGTGCTAGAACAGGTGCCGACACCAAGGCTGTTTTCAGTGCTTGGAAAGCAACTTCTCGATCAGAATTCCAGACATATGGTGCTCCTTTCTTCAACATGTTAGTGAGAGTCCTGCTGATAACTCCATATCCTTTGATGAACTTGCGATAGTATCCCGTCATGCCCAGAAAACTGTGTAATTCCTTCACAATTTGAGGTTGCTTCCATGCCAAGATTGGTTCTACCTTCTTTCTGTCAGCTGACACACCATCAGGACTAATTAGGTGACCCATGTATAAGATCTGTTGTTGGGCGAAGGTGCACTTAGATTTCTTCACCTTCAGATTATGCTTCAGTAAGACAGCAAAGACTTTTTCCAAATGTTGGACATGATCCTGGAGGTTTTTGCTGTATATGAGGATGTCATCGACAAATACTGATGCGCGTAGATGTACACGTCCGTTGGGAACCCCAAGAGGAAGGTGTGATGCGCACAGCAGCAAGTTTTCCCTCAGAAAGAAACCAAGGTTATCGAACCAGTAGGAGCCAAGAAGCACGTGAAGGTTGTTGGTGGAGGAATGTAGTGCGGCGCAACACCAGTGAAACCGGCGCCAACGTGGAACCTACACAACACAATCAAAGTACTTTGCCCCAACGTAACAGTGAGGTTGTCAATCTCACCGGCTTGCTGAAAACAAAGGATTAAGCGTATCGAGTGGAAGATGGTAGTTGTTTCCAAAGAACAGTAAAAGCAGTAGAATGTATTCAGATGTAAAAGATTGGACCGGGGTCCACAGTTCACTAGTGGTGTCTCTCCAATAAGATAACTAGCATGCTGGGTGAACAAATTACAGGTGAGCAATTGACAAATAAAGATTCAATACATATCAACGATGATTACTACATGATTTAATCAGGGCATTACGACAAAGTACATAGACCGCTATCCAACATGCATCTATGCCTAAATAATCCACCTTCGAAGTTATCATCCGAACCCCTTCCGGTATTAAGTTGCGAACAACAGATAATTGCATTAAGTATGGTGCGTAATGTAATCAACACAAATATCCTTAGACAAAGCATCAATGTTTTATCCCTAGTAGCAACAGCACATCCACAACCTTAGAACTTTCTGTCATCGTCCCGCATTTAATGGAGGCATGAACCCACTATCGAGCATAATTACTCCCTCTTGGAGTTACAAGTATCAACTTGGCCAGAGCCTCTACTAGCAACGGAGAGCATGCAAGAACATAAACAACACATATATGATAGATTGATAATCAACTTAACATAGTATTCTCTATTCATCGGATCTCACCAAACACAACATGTAGCATTACAAATAGATGATCTTGATCATGTTAGGCAGCTCACAAGATCTATAACAATGAAAGCACAAGCGGAGAAGACAACCATCTAGCTACTGCTATGGACCCATAGTCCAAGGATGAACTACTCACGCATCAATCCGGAGGCGGGCATGATGATGTAGAGCCCCTCCGGTGATGATTCCCCTCTCCGGCGGGGTGCCAGAGGCGATCTCCTGAATCCCCCGAGATGGGATTGGCGGCGGCGGCCTCTCAGTAATGTTTTCCGTATCGTGGCTCTCGGTACAGGGGGTTTCGCGACGGAGGCTTTAAGTAGGCGGAAGGTGACATAGGCATCCCCAATGGGCCTGCCAAAGATGGTACCCGGGGTTTAATCAAAGCCCAGGACTCGAAGAATAAGAAGACTTGGAAGCCCATTTAGTGTTAAGGAAAGATAGTTTGTATTAGGAAAGATAGAGATTTGTAATCTTACGGGTTGGGTATGAAACCCTCCCGAACTCTGTAACTTGTGTACTACGAAACCCTCGGCTCCGCCTCCTATATAAGGGGGAGTCGAGGGACAAAGAAAGAATCGAATCTACTGTCAGCAAAACCCTAGTTTTCATAATCGTCGAATACTTTTCGGCTGAAACCTTCGAGATCTACTTGCCCTCTACTTCTAGCAAAACCCTAGTCTACGATCTGTAGGCATTGACAAATTAATCCTTTGTCAATTGGCGCCGTCTGTGGGGATTAGAGGTTGCAAGGAGCTGATCTCGATGGCACGTTCAAGATCGTCGACTTCGTCGGTGGCGAGCAATGCGATGGATCGAGGTAACCAGGAAAAAACTGATCTAGTCGATTTTATTCCTCACCCGCCCTCCCGTGTGGATGCATGTGCCTATCTGGAGGAGCCCATCATCATGACGTTCGGAGAATTCCGATTTGGCGTCAACAAGGAAGGATCCTACCGTCTCGAAGTTCCGATCTCGTCGGAATTTTCAGCGGTCGATTCTAACTTTTCGTCGAGTGACGGGGAGTTTTCGTCGCCACGCTTCGTCGACAGCAAGGCAAGCGGAAAGCTCGCCAAGATCTTCAGCAACACATCCTTCGAGTCGTCTGCGGACTCCTTTATAAGCAGCGATTCCGACAGCGTCGACAGCTTCAACTTCATCGACAAATCTGCTGCCATCGGAAAGGTCTTCACCACTCTATATGATGGTGTCAGCAATCTCGACAAAAATCAATACGCAAAATATCATCGGATCTATGCGATAGAAGAGGCGAGCCGATCGGAACCAGAAACGTCAGAGGCTTTCGATGATTTGGGAAATCCTTACATCGATCCCGCTGATCTCAGAAAAGGCTTAGGCACTAAATATGCTGGGACTTCAACTCGAGCACAAGTCCAACTCCCGCAAGCAGCGTGGGATATGGCTGCAAGAGCCATGGATGGTTTAGAACCAATGACCACCACTGCTACTGTGCAAGAACTACAAGCATATCAATATAGACTTGCTCGAGTAAGTAGAGAGTTGGAAAAACAGACAGCATCCTTGAATAGGAGAAAAGAGGCAGCTTCCGCGTCCAGCAGGCGTCGAGCAGAACTCAGTCGACAATCAGAAACTTCGGCGGATAGCCATAGAGAGGCTCGAAGGAGATCGAGATCTCGGCTGCAAAATATACCCGAAGAAAAGAGAGGAAACCTAATTCAAAATCTCGACATGTCCTTCATGACGATCGATGAAAGGGGAAATATCATCCCAAAAACGCCAGAAGCAGGTTACATGGCAACGCAAGCTAACATCCTCGCGTCCAGACCACCCCCTGGGGACCCGAGAGAACCATTATTCAATATGGCAATGGCTGGAGTAGGAGTTATGGGAACAGCGTTTGCAGCCACGCCCCCCGAAGGAAATCCTAGGCAAAATAGTCCACGACCCGCTACAACGGTTCAAGATCCACCGAGAACAAGTGGAGCAAGAGATACAGCAGTTCAAGTAAGGGTGGATAGAGCGCGACAAGAAAGAAGAGAACGTCAGCACTCACCAGAAGTTGCCGACGAAGATATGTGCGGACTCCCGTGCTTTACGAGAAGAGTTCGAAACACTCGAGTTCCAAAAGGGTTCAAGTTACCCGAGAATTTCAAGAAGTTCGACGGCCTGCAGGATCCCGAGGATTGGCTCGTAGATTACCTCGAGATGGTGAAGCTGGTAGGAGGAACCAGAGCAACAGCTATGCAAAGTATCCAAGTTCACTTGAGTGGTGCCGCAAGATCTTGGATAAAGAAACTCCCCCCAGGCTCCATCGACAGCTGGGATAATTTCGAGGATATCTTCGTGAGAAATTTCCGATCCACCTGCAAGAAACCTGCGTCATTGGAGGAGATGAGGGCCTGTCGACAGAAACATGACGAGTCGATGAGAAAATATATACAACGGTGGAACATTATAAAAAACTGGGCAGACGATATATCTGACGAGAGAGCAATAGATGCGTTCGTGGCAGGAATTCGGCGAGGAGACTTCATCGAGGACTTAGGGAGAACTAACCCTAAGACCATATCAGCACTCATGGAGATAGCCAATAAGTGGGCAGATGGAGAAGACACAATATACAACAAGCGACACAGGTCGCCGAGAGAGGATCGTGGTCGAAATTATCAAAATAGAAGGCGATTTTCTCGCCGGTTCTACAACAACGATGCTCCTGGCCATATATCGGTCGGCTTTCGGGAAATCTCGGAGGGAATAGTCGAGATGACTATCAAAGGAGTAATGAGCAACAAGGCGACAATAGAGGAGATTCTCGCGGCAACAGGCAAAATAGTGGACCAAGGTTTCAAAAACCTTACGTGTCACCCGAAGAGATGATGAACGGTCCATGTCAAATGCATTTTTATCTCGATAACAACGGAAAAAGGCAGTCAGGACATCTCCAGAAAGACTGCCGAAACTTTCAGGCAATGTTGCGAGCCGCAGGAATTGCAAATGCCCAAGCCATGAAC
>NC_061508.1:8563307-8582776 GCF_022539505.1 Lolium rigidum | reverse complement strand
CCGTCAGTCGACACACCATCAGGACTAATTGTTGGAGATATGCCCAAGAGGCAATAATAAAATGGTTATTATAATATATATTTGTGTTTATGATAATTTTTTCATACCATGCTATAATTGTATTAACCGAAACATTGAAACATGTGTGTTATGTAAACAACAAGGAGTCCCTAGTAAGCCTCTTGTATAACTAGCTTGTTGATTAATGGATGATCATGGTTTCGTGATCATGAACATTGGATGTTATTAATAACAAGGTTATGTCATTAGGTGAATGATATAATGGACACACACCCAAATGAGCGTAGCATAAGATCAAGTCATTAAGTTCAATTTGCTATAACTTTTGATACATAGTTGCCTAAGTCCTTCGACCATGAGATCATGTAAATCACTTACACCGGAAGGGTACTTTGATTACATCAAACGCCATTACGTAAACGGGTGGTTATAAAGATGGGATTAAGTATTCGGAAAGTGTGAGTTGAAGCATATGGATCAATAGTGGGATTTGTCCATCTTGATGACGGATAGATATACTCTGGGCCCTCTCGGTGGAATGTTGTCTGATTAGCTTGCAAGCATATGATTGGATCATAAGAGATGACATACCACGGTACGAGTAAAGAGTACTTGTTGGTAACGAGGTTGAACAAGGTATGGAGATACCGATGATCGAACCTCGGACAAGTAAAATATCACATGACAAAGGGAATTGGCATCGTATGTAAATGGTTCAATCGATCACTAAGTCATCGTTGAATATGTGGGAGCCATTATGGATCTCCAGATCCCGCTATTGGTTATTGCTCGGAGAGGAGTCTCGACCATGTCTGCATAGTTCGCGAACCGTAGGGTGACGCGCTTAAGGTTCGATGTCGCATAAGTAGATATGGAATATGGTATGGAGACTAAGTTTGTTCGGAGTCTCGGATGGGATCCAGGACATCACGATGAGGTCCGGAATGGTCCGGAGAATAAGATTCATATATGGGAAGTCATTTTCAGGGTTACCGGAAAAGTTCAGGATTTTTCGGTATTGTACCGGAGGTTCTAGAAGGTTCCGGAGGGTACCATAGTGGGGCCCACCTATCCCGGACGACCAACATGGACTGGAGGGGTCGCATAGGCCCACATGGGCCATGCACACCAGCCCCCCAAGGCCCATGTGGCTGTACCAAGTGGATAAGATCAAATCCCTTGAAAATAGGGGCTTAACTTGGGGGGGAAGTTTCCCCCCTTGTTTTGGCCGACCCAAAGGCTTGGAGGGGGGCCAAGGCAGCCCCCCCACGCCTATATAAGAGGGAGGGGAGGGCTGGGGCGCAGCACACCATCCCCCAAGCCCTAGCCGCCCCTCTCTCCCTCCTCCTTCTTCCCGCGCGAGCTTGGCGAAGCCCCGCAGAATTTCTCCTCCACCTCCACCACCACGCCGTCGTGCTGATGAGATTCCGAGGGGATCTACCACACCTCCGCTGCCCGCTGGAACGGGGAGAGGAAGGGCTTCATCGACACCGTACGTGCGACCGAGTACGGAAGTGCTGCCGGATTGCAGCACTGGGGACGATCGTCTACATCAACAACGAGATCTGATCTCGTAGGCTTTGGAAATCTTCAAGGGTTATTCTCATCTCCACCTCGTTGCTTCGATCTTGTAGATTAGATCTTGGGTGTTCCATAGATTAGATCTTGGATTTATTCGTCTTGCGGTAGGAAATTTTTTGTTTTCTATGCTACGAACCCCAACAGTGGTATCAGAGCCATGTCTATGCATAGATCTCGTTGCACGAGTAGAACACAATGGTTTTGTGGGCGTTGATGCTTTTGTTGCTTTAGTTTGTGTACTTTGCATCTTGCGGGATGGTGGGATGAAGCGGCCCGGGCTAACTTTACATGACCGCGTCTCATGAGACTTGCTCCACGCTTGACATGCAACTTGTATTGCATAAGTGGCTTTGCGGGTGTCTCGTCTCTCCCACCATAGTGAAGATTCCAATTTGCACTTTCTATTGTCAACACTAGTATCACCGTTGTGGTTCATGTTCGTAGGTAGATTGGATCTTACTCGAAAACCCTAAACCACGTAAAATATGCAAACCAAATTAGAGGCGTCTAACTTGTTTTTGCAGGGTTTGGTGATGTGATATGGCCATGATGTGATGATGATTATATTTGATGTATGAGATGTTCATTGTTGTATTATGGCAACCGGCAGGAGCCTAATGGTTGTCTTTAATTTTTGTTAAAGACCTGCGTGTCTATTCATCATGTAATAGCTTTATTTCAAGTAGTTGTCATAGTAGCTATAAGTGATGGACAACCATGAAGCGGCGCCACGGACCTTGGTGCAATGCTGGTGATGATGGAGATCATGATCATGTGCTTTGGAGATGGAGATCAAAAGCACAAGAAGAAAAGCCATATCATATCACATATTATGAATTGCATGTGATGTTAATCCTTTATGTATCTTATCTTGCTTAGATCGCGACGGTAGCATTATAAGATGATCCCTCACATTAATATCAAGATAATAAAGTGTTCTCCCCTCGTATGCACCGTTGCTATAGTTCGTCGTTTTGAAGCATCTCGTGATGATCGGATGTGATAGACTCTACGTTCACATACAACGGGTGTAAGCCATGTTTGCACACGCGGAATACTTGGGTTTGCTTGACGAGCCTAGCATGTACAGACATGGCCTCGGGACAACGGAAACCGAAAGGTTGAACACGAGTCATATGGATGATATGATCAACATGTTGATGTTCACCATTGAAGCTACATCATCTCACGTGATGATCGGTTTTGGTGTAGTGGGTGTGGATCGTGTGCCACTTAACAACTATGAGGGATGTTGTATTAAGTGGGAGTTCATTAGTAATTAGATTAAAACATGAACTAATTATCATGAACATAGTCTGAATAGTATTTTGAATTAAATTTGTAGAATTGGCATCCGTTATCTACCATGCGCTAGTCTTGTAATTGAGATAGAAATACTGTTAAGTCTGACAAGTAACTCTACGGGATGGTACCGTATTGTTAAAGAATCAAGAAATGATTAAGTCCTATTGCAAACTTTTAGTAAACTTCTCATTAATGATTCAAAGAACAATGGTTTCAATTAGTACCTAGAATCATCTTGCCTCCATGAAACTTGAAGTTCAAATCTGTTTGAAAAGTAAGGAGCTGGAAATTTTGTTTTCGGAAATAAGCAAGGTATGAGATATATGTGATATCTAAGACCTTATTGCAAGATGATAGAATATAATCTAGTGAGACTACATAAACTCATAAGTTTTATGGGAATGTACGAAGGTTGAAGACGCCAAGCGTCCCAATCCTCCAACTAGTTGGGCACTAACGATATTCGCATATCCATGAAGTAATCGTCCTTAGTATGCACCGTTGCTAAGACTCGTCGTTTTGAAGCATCACGTGATGATCGGGTGTGATAGATTCTACGTGTGCATACAACGGGTACAAGCCAGATTTGCACATGCGAATATCGAGGTTAAACTTTACGAGCCTAGCATGTACGTACATGGTCTCGGAAAGTCGTCATGATATGATGGATAAAATTATGAGTGAAATTGTTCATCATATTACAAAGTTACTAATAGTAAAATCTGGAACACTTGTCATATGATGATCAACTTCAAAGTAAGAACCTCAAGGTTATTGGTATTTGACCAATGGACTTAGAAGTCATTAAAAGTGAAGTGTTTTCTGAGAATGAGGAAAACTAAAAGAGAAACTACAAAGATATTTTGGCGTAAAAGAAAGAAAAGACTAGAAAGTCTAGCTCGGTGTATATAGATGATATACATATTATGAATGTATTCCTTGTTTGGTCACAAAATGGAATTCTTGGGTATTAGTACCATATTGGTTGGTATGAGATGTCATACAAAACAACGCAATACAAGAATACATTGGCCTAAGTGACCGAAAAGGAATGTGATAGGAATACACGTCTGGAACAAAAATAAAGTGTTATTATGTTCGTCGTTGGCATTCTGTCTAGCCATTCAGATTTATAGTAAAGAACTTTATAATTGTTATTCTTGTTCTGGTTAAATGAAAACAATGAGTTGTTCAAATTGTAACAGCATTCCATGTACGATGGATAAGTTATTATAAATCTTTATGGTGAAGCACACATACATAACACTGACGCTAAAATGCCATAAGGCAAATAATGTGAATTCCACTCATTAGTGGAACCGCCATTTAGGTCATGTTAGAAAGGAACGCATGAAGGAACTCCATTTGAATGGATTTTTGGAGTCATTCGACTTGGAATCGTTTGGCGCTTGCAAATCTCTTCTAAAAGAGAATGACTTAAATACCGTTCATAGGCCAAGAGTTGAACGGGCAACTAACTTAGTGGAAACATACATAGTGATGTATATGGTTCATCGGGCATAGTTGTGTGCGGGAGATTCTTCTACTTCATGAAAACTTCTAACAATGAATTGAGTATATATATGTGGATATATTCGATAAGGAAGAAGTTTGAAACATTTGAATGGATTCAAATAAATTTCAGCATGAAGTGGAAATCATCGTAATAGAAAAGTCAAATATCTCGTGATTGGATCATGGTGGAAATATTTGAATTACGAGTTTTAGCGAACATCTAAGAGAGTTATGAAATTGTTCAACAACCTCACGTTTCTTGGAGTATCATAATGATGACGGAGTATCCAAGAGACGTATCCAAACCTTGTTGGATTAATGATGAGATAATATAAAATGATGCCATTATATTTTTTGTGGATTATGCTTTAGAGACTATCGCTTTTACACTGAATAGAGCATCATCATGATCAATTGAAATGACACCATACGAGTTATGGCATGGGTATAAACCCTAAATAGTCCTTTCATAAATTTTGGTATGCATAGCATATGTAAATGAGTTTACAACCAAAATCAGATAAATGTCTTTGTTGATTATCCCATGAAATTGATTGGGAATTCTTTCCACTATAAAGTCAAAGACAAAAATGTTTGTCGATGTTTCTTACTTATTTCAAAGAAATTGTTTCTAGCGAAGTATTTGAGTGGGAGGACAATGGAACTTGATAAGGTTTATGAACCTGAGCATGATGATCGTAGTAGCGCAACATCGGAAATGGTTCCGAAGCAGCCTACGAAGATCATGGCTCCCATGTCTACAAAGTGTTATAGTCATGGAGATCAATGTACTTATTGAATCTTGTAGATGTGGTTTATTTTGTGATCAAATAAATGATTTGTGGACAAAGGATTGTTTTTGAACAATGATAAACCAACTACATACAAAGAAGTTATGATGGGCCCTGACTCCGTTAAAATGGCTATTCGCCATGAAATCCAAGATAGGTGAATACTTTTTGAAAGTAAATGGATCTATAAAATAGATGGACTTGAATGGAATATCCTTAAGGAAGCTTGACTTATCGAAAAGTTGTTTACGACAAAGTTCAAAGAGTTGACTACGATAAGATTAGATCTTCCGTGGCAATGCTTATAGTCTATATGGATTATTCTAGTAATCGCTACATATTTCTTTTATGAGATATGATAGTAGGATGGCAGAAATACATTCCTTACCGTGAAGTGTGTATGAAGGATGTATACTAGATACAACCAAGAGTTTTGCTGGTCCGTGGAATACTAGATAAGTATACAAACTTCAATTGGATGAAGTGAGTATCGCGGAGTTGGAATCTTCACCGGATGAAATAATCAAAGAGTTTTGATTTCATCGTAAACGATGAAGATGCTTGCATTTGCAAGAAATTAAGTGGGAGCGCCGAGACATATTTATAATACTTTATGTAGATGACATATCGTTGATTAAAAAATAATGTAATCATGTACTTGATGTGATTAAAAGGTTTCATTGAGAATTAATTTCAGTGAAAGGATATGGATCGAAACATATTTAGTGTCAAGATCTATGAAGATAGATTGAAACACATAATAAGTTTAAGTCAAAGTACATAGAGTGAATATTGAAGTAGTTCAATATAAAAATATTAAGAAGGTGTTCTTTTCATGTGAAGGTTTACAAGACTTGAGTGTATTTGACATTCAATGAGTAAAAACACATGAGTGACTTTAGATCACGAATAATATGTACAAAATCAGATGTCCTGTGCTCTAAAGTGTTACGAACATATACCAGGATGATTCATGTAATGGTCATTGGACAACAGTAAGAATATCCCTGAGTACTTTAGAAGAACCAAGGATATATATAGTTTTATATGGGTAATGACAAACAAATCGATGTAAAGTGTTGCACCGATATTAGTTTGGTCACATATAAAAGTAAAATTTCAATCTCAATTAGGCTAAGTGTCATTTAAAAGGTAGCACAATGAGCTAGAATATGTCTACGCTAGATTTAGATGAGTTCTAAATATTGTGACAGATTCTACAAACGAAGGCAGAGTATGTCATTGTTTTGACAATGACTGAGGATGTTAAGTCGAAGAGTTCTTGGAGAAATTGGTGTAGTTTCGACAGTGTCAGAATTTTAAAGCTATATTGTGTGTGACAATATTAGTGACTTATTTCAGACCGCGGAATTAAGGTTCCACTAGAGGACTAAGCATATACAATTAATGCCGACTCATTTGGAAAATGAGTGATGCGTTGAGACGCAAATGAATTGCAAAATACATACGTTTCGAGCATGTCGATCCGTTGACTAAAACCTCTCCCGTGCGCAAAACATGATAAGCACCGTAAGGCCAAGGTGTTATATCTTTACATATGTAAACTAGATTATTGACTCTAGTGCAAGTGGGAGACTGTTGGAGATATGCCCAAGAGGCAATAATAAAATGGTTATTATAATATATCTTTGTGTTTATGATAATTTTTTCATACCATGCTATAATTGTATTAACCGAAACATTGATACATGTGTGTTATGTAAACAACAAGGAGTCCCTAGTAAGCCTCTTGTATAACTAGCTTGTTGATTAATGGATGATCATGGTTTCGTGATCATGAACATTGGATGTTATTAATAACAAGGTTATGTCATTAGGTGAATGATATAATGGACACACACCCAAATGAGCGTAGCATAAGATCAAGTCATTAAGTTCAATTTGCTATAACTTTCGATACATAGTTGCCTAAGTCCTTCGACCATGAGATCATGTAAATCACTTACACCGGAAGGGTACTTTGATTACATCAAACGCCATTACGTAAATGGGTGGTTATAAAGATGGGATTAAGTATTCGGAAAGTGTGAGTTGAAGCATATGGATCAATAGTGGGATTTGTCCATCTTGATGACAGATAGATATACTCTGGGCCCTCTCGGTGGAATGTTGTCTGATTAGCTTGCAAGCATATGATTGGATCATAAGAGATGACATACCACGGTACGACTAAAGAGTACTTGTCGGTAACGAGGTTGAACAAGGTATGGAGATACCGATGATCGAACCTCTGACAAGTAAAATATCGCGTGACAAAGGGAATTGGCATCGTATGTAAATGGTTCAATCGATCACTAAGTCATCGTTGAATATGTGGGAGCCATTATGGATCTCCAGATCCCGCTATTGGTTATTGCTCGGAGAGGATTCTCGACCATGTCTGCATAGTTCGCGAACCGTAGGGTGACGCGCTTAAGGTTCGATGTCGCATAAGTAGATATGGAATATGGTATGGAGACTAAGTTTGTTCGGAGTCTCGGATGGGATCCAGGACATCACGAGGAGGTCCGGAATGGTCCGGAGAATAAGATTCATATATGGGAAGTCATTTTCAGGGTTACCGGAAAAGTGCAGAATTTTTCGGTATTGTACCTGAGGTTCTAGAAGGTTCCGGAGGGTACCATAGTGGGGCCCACCTATCCCGGACGACCAACATGGACTGGAGGGGTCGCATAGGCCCACATGGGCCATGCACACCAGCCCCCCAAGGCCCATGTGGCTGTACCAAGTGGATAAGATCAAATCCCTTGAAAATAGGGGCTTAACTTGGGGGGGAAGTTTCCCCCCTTGTTTTGGCCGACCCAAAGGCTTGGAGGGGGGGCCAAGGCAGCCCCCCCACGCCTATATAAGAGGGAGGGGAGGGCTGGGGCGCAGCACACCATCCCCCCAAGCCCTAGCCGCCCCTCTCTCCCTCCTCCTTCTTCCTGCGCGAGCTTGGCGAAGCCCCGCAGAATTTCTCCTCCACCTCCACCACCACGCCGTCGTGCTGCCGGGATTCCGAGGGGATCTACCACACCTCCGCTGCCCGCCTGGAACGGGGAGAGGAAGGGCTTCATCGACACCGTACGCGCGACCGAGTATGGAAGTGCCGCCGGATTGCAAGACCGGGGACGATCGTCTACATCAACAACGAGATCCGATCTCGTAGGCTTTGGAAATCTTCAAGGGTTAGTCTCATCTCCACCTCGTTGCTTCGATCTTGTAGATTAGATCTTGGGTGTTCCATAGATTAGATCTTGGATTTATTCGTCTTGCGGTAGGAAATTTTTTGTTTTCTATGCTACGAACCCCAACACTAATTAGGTGACCCATGTATAAGATCTCTTGTTGGGCGAAGGTGCACTTAGATTTCTTCACCTTCAGATTATGCTCCAGTAAGACAGCAAAGACTTTTTCCAAATGTTGGACATGATCCTGGAGGTTTTTGCTGTATATGAGGATGTCATCGACAAATACCAGCACAAAAAGTCGCAGGAATGGAGCAAGGATGTCATTCATCAAGCCTTGGAAAGTCGCTGGACCACCTGTAACCCCTTAAGGCATAACTTTATACTCAAAGTGGCCATGGTGCGTTTGGAAAGCAGTTTTATATTCTTCGCCTGCAGCCATACGAATTTGATGATACCCAGAGCGCAAATCCAAACTCGTGAACCACTGTGATCCTACCAGTTCATCAAGCAATTCGTCGATGACAGGAAGGGGATATTTATTTTTTTATAGTCAAGGCATTGAGGTGACGAAAATCCACGCACAATCTACATGTTAAGTCCTTTTTCCCCACTAACAGAACTGGTGACGCGAAAGGGTTGGAGCTGATCTGAATAACGCCTTGCGCCAACAATTCTCGAACCTGCTTCTCTATCTCATTTTCTGCATTGGGCTGTATCTTTAAGGGCGTAGTTTCACTAGGCTTGCTCCTGCCATCAATGGAATAGTGTGATCATGCTTGCGGCGTGGTGGCAGCCCTTTTGGTTCTTCAAATATTTCTGCATAAGTATTAATCACCATAGCTACTATCTATGGTACACTCTGAGAGGTTTTGGTGTCCTCAGCGACATACAGCTGCACCAGGTACTGTATTGAATCATGCTGATGCAGGTCATGTAGCTCAGCCACTGATATGCTCTCACATTGATTAGTTGTGGCAATGATACCTTGCAGTCGACAGTTTTCCCCTGCCACTCAAACTGGAACCACTTCTGCTGCCAGTGTGTAGTCATCAGCCCCATTTGCTCAAGCCATTGCATCCCGAGAATGACATCATAACATTGAAGAGGAAGCACTTTCAGCGAAGTTGTGAATGAGTTGCTGATGACCCACAAGTATAGGGGGTGTATCGTAGTACTTTCGATAAATAAGAGTGTCGAACCCAACGAGGAGCAGAAGGTGTTGAAAAGCAGTTTCGATGAAGGATTCACTGTAAATGCTCACGTACAAGTATTCGGGGGTTTTGATATTGCGTATAAATAAAGTACAATTAAATAAAATGCGAGAGAAATAATTGCAGCGAGTGGCCCAATCCTTTTTAGCAAAAAGGACAAGCCGGTTTGTTTACTTATAATGACCAAACGTTCTTGAGGACACACGGGGATTTTAGTCTAGTGCTTTCGCTTCATACGGCTGATTAATCTTCATTGTTTTGATAAGTGTTGTGTGGGTGAACCTATGCTAATGCACCGCCCTTCCTAGGACTAATACATACTTGTGATTATACCCCTTGCAAGCATCCGCAAATACAAGAAAGTAATTAAGATAAATCTAACCACAGACCTTAAACTCCGAGATCCCGCTATCCCTCCCGCACCGATATACAAACAGGGGTTTAGGTTTCGTCACTCCGGCAACCCCACAATTAGCAAACGAATACAAGATGCACTCCCCTAGGCCCATAAAGGTGAAGTATCATGTAGTCGACGTTCACATGACACCACTAGAAGAGTAACACCACAACTTAAATATCATAACATTGAATACTACTCAACAATAATTCACTACTAACATTTAGACTTCACCCATGTCCTCAAGGACTAAACGAACTACTCACGAGACATAATATGGAACATGATCAGAGGTGATATGATGATGAATAACAATCTGAACATAAACCTTGGTTCAAAGGTTTCACCGAATAGCATCAATAACAAGTAGTAATCAACACCGGGAGAGTTTCCCCTATCAAACAATCAAGATCCAACCCAAATCGTTACAGCGGTGACGAGATGCAGCGGTGGTGATGGCGGTGTAGATGGTGAAGATGATGACGATGATGATGGAGATGATGTCCAGCTCGATGACGATGGCGATGGCGTCGATTTCCCCTCCGGGAGGGAATTTCCCGGCGGATTCCTCGCCCGCCGGAGAGCTCTTTTCTCTCTCGGTGTTTTTCCGCCCCGCAGAGGCGGCTCGTCAATTCTCCGTAACTCTCCGTGTCTTAGGTTTTCGGGGCGAAGAAGTACGCTAAGGAGAGGCGGCCAGAGGGGGCCGTGGGCCCCCTCCCCACAAGGCGGCGCGGCCAGGCCTGGGCCCGCGCCGGCCTATGGGGGGGGGGCATGGTGGCTCCTCCCGGCTCCTCCTTTTGGCTCCCTTCGTCTTCTGGAAAAATAGGATTTTCCGTATAAATTCCGTCAATTGTTGATCTTCAGAAATATGGTGTCCTGACGGTGCTTTTTCCAGCAGAATACTGACTCCGGTGAATAATTCTCCAATGATCATGAAACATGCAAAATAGATGAAATAACATAAGTATCATCTCTAAATATGAAATATATCAATGAATAACAACAAATTATGATATAAAATAGTGATGCAAAATGGGCGTATCAACTCCCCCCAAGCTTAGACCTCGCTTGTCCCCAAGCGAAACTGAGCTCGATAAACAAGACCACATGTTTATGGAGTGAAGAGTCGATAAATAAAATACGGACAAGAAGCATCATATTGATTCACACAAGATATTCTAATACACATTCTCTTCATATAACTCAACTTGAAATAAGTAAAGAGAAATCACAAGTAAAGGTGCATAGGAAATCATAAATGGTTATGGCAAACTTTGTTCTTGGTCAGAGAACTACTAACGGATTGCTCTTATTTTATAAGCAAGGCTTTCATATTAGAATTTATATAGCAGGGCTTTCATTCTCAATCATAACAATCTCCTCATAATCATTGATAACTTTCAAAGTCATATTCATTCAGATAAAATTTGTACTAAACAAGAAAGTATAGAAGACATGATTAACCGAATCATAGCATAAATGGTTGATTCACAAAAACTCAATTGCTTGCTTGAGATAGAGGGAAATAGGTTTACTGACTCAACATAAAAGTAAAAGATAGGCCCTTCGCAGAGGGAAGCAGGGATTAAATCATGTGCTAGAGCTTTTCAAATTTTGAAATCATATAAAGAGCATAAAAGTAAGATTTTGGGTGGTGTTTGTTGTTGTCAACGAATGGTAGCGGGCACTCTAACCCCCTTGCCAAACGAACCTTCCAAGAGCGGCTCCCATGAGGGACGGCATCTCTACCAAGCAAGGTAGATCATCCCCCTTCTCTTTTGTTTACACATGTATTTTAGTTTTATTATGGATGACACTCCCCCAACCTTGGCTTTCTCAATCCATGGCTAACCGAATCCTCGGGTGCCTTCCAACATTCACATACCATGGAGGAGTGTCTATTGCAAAATTAAGTTGCTTATCGATAAATCAGGGCAAAACATGTGAAGAGAATTATTAATGAAAGTTATTAATTGGGGCTGGGAACCCCGTTGCCAGCTCTTATTGCAAAATTATTGGATAAACGGATGTGCCACTAGTCCATTGGTGAAAGTTCGCCCAACAAGATTGAAAGATAAAACACCACATACTTCCTCATGAGCTATAAAACATTGACACAAATAAAGAGTAATATAGTTTGAATTATTTAAAGGTAGCACATGAAGTATTTACTTGGAGTGGCGCAAAATACCACATAGTAGGTAGATATGGTGGACACAAATGGCATGGGTGACGAGGGATCACCTCGGCAATGCCTACGTATTGTAGACTTGGGTTTCGGGAGAGAGCGACGATGGAGATTCCGGGGACGAGATTAGGCACACGACGTACCCAGCTTCGGGTCCCCTCGGTGGAGGATCCCTACGTGCTGCTAGCAATCCACTATATGATCATAGATGTGTTTACAGGTTGCCGCCGTAGGCGGAGCTATGTTGTCTATATTCTGTCTATCTGTTGGCCTCCTTATTTCGGGTGCCCTGGCTAGCTTTATATATGCAACCAGCCTAGGGTTTTACAAGAGTCCTAGTTGACTACTTCTTCGGGTTGCCTTGTTGGGCCTTCTCCATAATGGGCCGAGCCGATCCAGGTATACCAATAATGGGTACCCGAAGGGTATGCCCATGTCGACAGCCCCCGAGTTTATAGGGAAGTCGAAGACTTGCGTAGAAACTCCAAGCATAACCATCTCCGAAGTCGAAGAAATACAAGGCGAGGTCCATGTCGTAGATCATGTGTAGCGTAGATGATGTCGACGATTCTTGAAATTATCGGGTGCGCGGCATGCTCCCGATGGGAGTAGCCCCCGAGTCTATGGGCAAGTGCTTGCACTTGGGCATAGACTCAAGTTGTACTACTCGATGAAGAACTTAACTATATTTCTGGAGGACTTGATGAAATCCATGGGCTCCCGATGGGAGTAGGCTCCACTCGAGTCGTAGAATCGAGTTGAGTCTACAAAACTTGATTGTCATAGATGTTTGTCGAAGTTATTTTTCTATCGGGCGCGCGACCAGCGCTCCCGATGGGAGTAGCCCCCGAGGCTACAGCCAAGTGTTTGCACTTGGGTGTAGGCTCAACTTGCTTTTAATCGACACCACAATTTTTCCTCTTGTATCTTGTTGGGAGAGTGAACAATGCTCTCGATAAGAGTAACCCCCGAGCCTATGGGCAGGTGCTTGCACCTAGGCATAGGCTCAAGTTGTACTACTCGATAAAGAACTTGGCGCAGCCTCTCTTTTTATCGACTCCAGGCCGTTGCTATTTTTATTTGACATTGATCTCTATATTGTACAGGGATAATGGTAGTTGGGGCTAGTTCATCTGACGGATCAGGTACTAGTTAACTGCTCTAGTGGCAATCCGCAAAAACCTACTTCAAGATCACGTCCCCGGACATGATCTCGGGATATCGGTGCTAACTCGACAAGTGCCGCTTAAGGTCTTACCATCTGTCGAGCCCCAGTCATGTTTTTTCGGGTCCACAGCGCGTCCGCTGGGATATTTCTTCACATCTGTTGATGTGGAAAAAAGTAGCAGAGCGCAGTCTTTGGCGATGCCACACAGGACGGACCCGGGGTCTTACCTTCGCAGAGTTTTGCGGCATTCAGAGATTATTCGCGACTTTTAGCGCTCTGAGAATATATTGTCGAGTGCCTTGTTCGGCTGATGCAATGACACATTTTGCGGGTTCTTCTATTTTTCTCTTGGGCTTGATGAGTCAGCCGAATATATTGCGTTCTTCTATATTGTCGTCAGGCATATCACCGATGTTCTTGTCGGAACAAATGACGAGTCAATGGACCCGAAAATTTGTCCACTGTTTTTTTTTTTTTTTTGGGGTTCCTCCTTGATGAAAATTTCGTCGAGTTCCTCCTTCAGGAAAATTTCTTCGGGTCCTCTTTGAGGACAATTCTTCGGGTCCTCCCTGAGGACAATTCTTCGGGTCCTCTTTGAAGACAATTCTTCGAGACCTCCTTGAGGATAATTCTTCGGGACCTCATTGAAGATAATTCTTCGGGACCTCCTTGAAGATAATTCTTCGGGACCTCATTAAAGATAATTTTTCGGGTCCTCCCTGAATAAGATTTCGTCAGGTTCTTTCTTGAAGACAATTTCGTCGGGTTCTCTCTTGAAGACAATTTTTGTAGGCACAGTTCTTCTTTTGCCAACCTGAGATGTATAGTGAAGAAATATGGCGCAGCCCCCGAGTGTGGGGTACGGCGAAAGTAAATGATAATTAACTTTATATATAACAAAGGAATCACTTAGCTTATTGGGCACGACGGAGTCGGCGCGATGAAGTCTTCGAGTGCGGAGAAGAAGTCGAGCCGAAGTAGAAACCACCAAATAGCGAAAATAAATGCCGCCATATTGTTGATGAAGAAATAGTCGAGCCCCCGAGCGCTGCTGAGGTGACGTCATTATTGTTGCTTAGACGTTGTGTCACAGTTATTACTCGGGATGAAGTTGTTGTTGAGCCCCCGAGTGTTAGTCGTGACGTCGGAAGAAGTTGGCGGAATCGCGGCAATAAGGTGAGGCCATTTAGGATGAAACCATTGGCAATAATATAATATGAATCCAGCCATTAAATATGAAGCATATGTTGAAGATGAATCCGCCGATATCATAGAGGATGAATCCATTGACCCGAAGAATCCAGTAATAACCATAAAAGATGAATCCGTTGATATCATAGAGGATGAATCCATTAAGCCGGAAAAAATAGTTCCAGTAATAACCATAGAAGATGAATCCGTTGATATCATAGAGGATGAATCCATTGAGCCGGAGAAAATAGTTCCAGTAATAACCATAGAAGATGAATCCATTGACCCGGAAACGCGTCGGGTAATATTGTATAAGTGAATCAATAATAGCCCAAAGAAAACCAATCCAGTAATCCAGAGAGAATAAATCCACTCAGCCGAAGAAAATAAATCCACTAAGTCGAAGAAAATAATTTCACTGGTATTTTTATCCGAATGGTCGTCGCCGATGAACTCGATGAGTGGTGAAGTAGTCGAAGATGTATTCCGATGATATGAAAAACGCCGATTCCCTGTTTCGTCTTGAAATCCATGTAACCCAATGACTTGCTGGTAACTACGTGAGATAGCTGGCATATTGATCCGATCTCTTCCCATCTTTCTTTATTCCTTCCTTTACGTGATCATCCTTTGCACTCCATAAGAAAAAAGTTTTGCTCCCAGCTGGCCCCAAACGAGTGTGTAGATGCAATACGACATGATAGAGATTCTTTTTCTTCTGCCCAGTCACGCACGAAGCATCACGCGCGTGAATATGCCGGCCACACAATAGTTTGGTTGAGGCGGTGTCTATCAATCGCCGTAAAGAAACTTCTTAGATGCGCTGAAGTAAATGAATCATCAGATGAGATCTGGCCGCCGATGTTGATAATGGATCCCGCCCGAATAACAAAATCCAGTCGCCGCGATTCCCACAGACGGCGCCAATTGACGAGGGATCACCTCGGCAATGCCTACGTATTGTAGACTTGGGTTTCGGGAGAGAGCGACGATGGAGATTCCGGGGACTGACTGCCCGAGACCAGTACGCGGACGATGCGAGTCTTCTAGTACTGCCTGTACATCCTAATCGTTTTGCTTGGCGTGCATCGACTGTGAAGGATCGTTGACGTAGATTCGACAAGTGCAGCCGATTCTAGAGCTGTACTCAGTGATGTATGATCTAGATGATCTGCACGATGATGCACAGTATGTAATCAGTCGACCAAGATCCACATGGTCGTTTGATCGATTGGCAGCGACCATCGCGACTGACCAGATGTTTTAGCTGAGTTCTGGATGGAACTGATGATGGCATTGCCGGTACGAGTCGATATGTCGATGGATCGACTCTGCCGGATATGCGGGTTCGGCACGATGCGACTGGATTGCATAGCCGGGTCTCCAGACAGGATCATACGCTCAATGTTCGATAATGTTACGTTCCATGCCACTTTTATTGATGATACCTACATGTTTTATGCACATTATTATGTCATATTTGTGCATTTTACGGAACTAACCTATTAACAAGATGCCGAAATGCCGAGTTCTCGTTTTACTGCTTGTTTTTGGTTTCGAAATCCTAGTAACGAAATATTCTCGAATTGGACGAAATCAACGCCCGGGTTCCTATTTTGCCCGGAAGCATCCGGAACACCGAGAGCCGCCGAGGGGGGGCCTGGTGGGCCCAGATGACATGGTGGCGCGGCCCAGGCCCTGGCCGCGCCACCCTATGGTGTGGTCGCCCCTTCGACCCTCCTGCGCCGCCTCTTCGCCTATATAAAGCCCCTGCATCGAAAACCCTTACGGAGGAAGCCACGATACGAGAAAAGTTCCAGAGCCGCCGCCATCGCGAAGCCAAGATCTGGGGACAGGAGTCCTCGTTCCCGGCACCTCGCCGGAGCGGGGAAGTGCCCCGGAAGGCTTCTCCATCGACACCGCTGCCATCTCCACCGCCATCTTCATCACCGCTGCTGCTCCCATGAGGAGGGAGTAGTTCTCCATCGAGGCTCGGGGCTGTACCGGTAGCTATGTGGTTCATCTCTCTCCTATGTAGTTCAATACAATAATCTCATGAGCTGCCTTACATGATTGAGATTCATATGATGATGCTTGTAATCTAGATGTCATTATGCTAGTCAAGTGGGTTTTACTTATGTGATCTCCGGAGACTCCTTGTCCCACGTGTGTAAAGGTGACGATGTGTGCACCGTGTGGGTCTCTTAGGCTATATTTCACGTAAGTACTTATTCACTGTTGAAGAGCGTAGTGAAGTGCTTATTTATATCTCTTGATGATTGCAATGTGTTTGTATCACAATTTATCTATGTGCTACTCTAGTGATGTGTTATTAAAGTAGTTTTATTCCTCCTGCATGTGTGCAAAGGTGACAGAGCGTGCACCGTGTTAGTACTTGGTTTATGCTATGATCATGATCTCTTGTAGATTGCGAAGTTAACTATTGCTATGATAATATTGATGTGATCTATTCCTCCTACATATGCATGAAGGTGACAAAGGTGCATGCTATGCTAGTACTTGGTTTAGTCTTTTGATCTATCTTACACTAAAGGTTACTAAAACATGAGCATTATTGTGGAGCTTGTTAACTCCGGCATTGAGGGTTCGTGTAATCCTACGCAATGTGTTCATCATCCAACAAAAGTGTAGAGTATGCATTTATCTATTCGTTATGTGATCAATGTTGAGAGTGTCCACTAGTGAAAGTGTAATCCCTAGGCCTTGTTCCTAAATACTGCTGAGTTACTACTGCTTGTTTACTGCGTTTTATCGTGTTACTACTGCTGCAATACTACCACCATCAACTACACGCCAGCCAAGCTATTTTCCGGCACCGTTGCTACTGCTCATATATATTCATACCACCTCGTATTTCACTATCTCTTCGCCGAACTAGTGCACCTATTAGGTGTGTTGGGGACACAAGAGACTTCTTGCTTTGTGGTTGCAGGGTTGCATGAGAGGGATATCTTTGACCTCTTCCTCCCCGAGTTCGATAAACCTTGGGTGATCCACTTAAGGGAAACTTGCTGCTCGTTCTACAAACCTCTCGCACTTGGAGGCCCAACACTGTCTACGAGAAAGGAGGGGAACGTAGACATCAAGCACTTTTCCGGCGCCGTTGCCGGGGAGGAAAGGTAAAAGGTACTCACACTCCGGACCTCGGCTACTAAGCTATTTTCCGGCGCCATTGTAAGTACTCGAAGCTATTTCCTTTAGACTCTGCAATTGCGACATTTGGTTTCTTGTTTACACTAGTTAGGCATAATGGAAAACAACAAAAATATGAGAGATCTTTATGAACTTTATCTTGAATTAGGACATGATGTGTTTGAAGAAAGAATTAAAAAACCCATGGAACTTTATATGCATGATAATGGGAATGTTATTAGTATGAATGCTTTGAACACCATTGTTGCTAATGCTATGGAAAATTCTAAGCTTGGGGAAGCTGGTTTTGATGAGCATGATATTTTTAGTCCCCAAGCATTGAGGAGAAAATTTACTTTGATGATACTTTGCCTCCTATTTATGATGATTATAATGATAGTAGTCTTTTGTTACCACCTGTTATGGAGGATAAATTTGATTATGATTACAATATACCTCCTATATTTGATAGCTACTTTGTTGAATTTGCTCCCACTACAACTAATAAGAATTGACTATGCTTATGTTGGGAGTAGTAATTATTTTATGCATGAGACTCATGATAAGAATGCTTTATGTGATAGTTATATTGTTGAGTTTGCTCATGTTGCTACTGAAAGTTATTATGAGAGAGGAAAATATGGTTGTAGAAATTTTCATGTTACTAAAACACCTCTCTATGTGCTGAAATTTTTGAAGCTACACTTGTTTTATCTTCCTATGCTTGTTACTTTGCTCTTCATGAACTTGTTTATTTACAAGATTCCTATGCATAGGAAGCATGTTAGACTTAAATGTGTTTTGAATTTGCCTCTTGATGCTCTCTTTTGCTTCAAATACTATTTCTTGCGAGTGCATCATTAAAACTGCTGAGCCCATCTTAATGGCTATAAAGAAAGAACTTCTTGGGAGATAACCCATGTGTTATTTTACTACAGTACTTTGTTTTATATTTGTGTCTTGGAAGTTGTTTACTACTGTAGCAACCTCTCCTTATCATGTTTTTGTGCCAAGTAAAGTTTCTATGTCAAAGTTGATGTTATATTTGGGATCGCTGCGCAGAAACAGCATTGCTGTCTGTCACGAATCTGGGCACAGGCCTCTGTAGAAAATTCGAAAAAATCTGCCAATTTACGAGCGTGATCCTCAGATATGTACGCAACTTTCATTAGTTTTGAGTTTTTCCATTTGAGCAAGTCTGGTGCCAGCTTTAAATTCGTCTTTACGGACTGTTCTGTTTTTGACAGATTCTGCCTTTTATTTCGCATTGCCGCTTTTGTTAAGTTGAATGAGTTTCTTTGTTCCATTAACTTTCAGAAGTTTTGTGCAATGTCCAGAAGTGTTAAGAATGATTGTGTCACCTCTGAACATGTGAATTTTGATTGTGCACTAACCCTCTAATGAGTTTGCTTGAAGTTTGGTGTGAAGGAAGTTTTCAAGGGTCAATAGAAGAGGGTGATATAATGTGATCGAGAAGAGTGAAAGGTCTAAGCTTGGGGATGCCCCGGTGGTTCATCCCTGCATATTTTAAGAAGACTCAAGCATCTAAGCTTGGGGATGCCCAAGGCATCCCCTTCTTCATCGACAACTTATCGGGTTTCTTCTAGTGAAACTATATTTTTATTCGGTCACATCCTATGTATTTTACTTGGAGCGTCTCGTGTGCTTTTATTTTTTGTTTTTGTTTTGTTATCTTAGTTCTCTGAATAAGTTCATCCTTGTGTGGGAGAGAGACACGCTCCGCTGGTTCGTATGAA